>NC_061113.1:53741333-54037288 GCF_002878395.1 Capsicum annuum | reverse complement strand
ATTATTATTATTATTATTATTATTACGGTAACTTGTTGATACTGCTATATAAAAAATATTATCAATATTACAGTTTATTTATATTAAATTTCATAATTGATATTGAAATATACTATTGTTTTCCAACACTTACTTGCTAAGAAGCAACGATGAAAAATATACCCATGAAATGAAGGTCATATTTAAACTTATTCTTCACTGTTGCATCCATTTTATGGAATTGTGAACTCCTCGGTTTAATTTACGTCAAAATTGATATAGTTGGTAGTTTGTTTTAGCTTTTAATTAGTTAACTTGGAATGTTTTTTGTCTTCGTTTAATTTTCTTCTGAATGAGTTTTCAGAATCTTTTCTTTTTATATCCCTTATGAGATGAAAATAAGCATGTGACTAAATAGCACTGATTAAGGAATTCCCAGCCAAATCGATTTAAAACTAATCGCGTATGATTAAAGCGGTGACAATATTTGTCTTAAAATATTGTTTATACTTTTCTAAGTGTGTGTTTTATCATGATCAAAAACCAGCTTTGATATATTGTGACTCTTACGTAGAAAGGTTATTTTAACCGTTAGAGAAACTCGTGATCGTGATGTTAACTTATCATCTTTATCGTCTAAATAAATGGTCTATGCAAAAGAAGAAATTTATTGTAGACACCATGTTTATAGATTTGTCTTCTTTGCTCGAATTTGTTAAATTGAAATCTTATTTAGTATGCTACGTCGAAGGCTCCTGGCAGAAGTGTTTTTCCTCTTTTCCCTCATACTATAGGTTTACTATTCTATCTTTTTATTAGAAATTGTATTCACATAGAAGTTAGTGGTTGATGTGAGATTCATGCTGCTTTAAATTTATATTTCTTTATTCAGGCCTTGGAATATACTTGTAGTTCATGATATATAACCTCTTTAATGATGATAGTATGTTATCATATTTATGAAACCTTTCCAGAAGTAGTTACAAATTCTTGAACTATATTTGTCTCCTCAAGCATGTATTTACGTGAGATGAATCTCCTGTCTGCATTAACATGACATAAAAGATCCTTTAATACTAACATAATGTTTCATAAAGGGTAGTCTTGGTTCCCTTTTGTTTATCTGTACATTCAATCTGTGGGGTTTTTTCTCTTCAAAAAAACACACTCAAAATATCTTGCTTGAAGGAGTTCACATCATATTTCTCTCGAGTTAAGAATGATTTTCTCATTTCTAATCCTTTTCTCTTTTTTCTTTTAATGTACACTTGGTACCGCGTTTGGAGTCTCATGGCTCAACTCTATCTTTGTCTAAATCAAAGAAGCAAACAATAATTGCATTATGTATCTCCGTCCCGTAGTCTAGTTAGTGCATCTTTCTCTTTTTTCAAGCTTCATTCTACTTTGTAGACACTTGATATTATTTAACATCTCACACATTATTGTTTGGAATTTATGCTTTTTATGTTCTTATTTGAATTAGTGAATTTTTAAATATGATAGCAAATTAAATTGTCCGTTAAAATCATTTGAGTCGACTGGTAGGAATAGAAAATTTTGTGAGAAACTAACTATATTGAAGAGGAAGAAAACTGCATTTAGTTTATTGTGTTGGAAGAGAAGTAGTTACAATGAGTGTTGATCATGTATTTATAGACTACCACGTCTTATTCTAGAAGCTTCCAATTCTCCTAACTAACTAACTCTACAGCTGTAACCAATTTCTAATGCAACTGTAAACAAGCTACAGTCACAAGCTTAATGTAACAGTATAACAACTAATTCTCTAACTGTGAATTGACTGACTAACTATGTATATTTTAACACTCTCCCTCAAGCCGAAGGATGCAAAATGTTAAGCACACCAATCTCGCTTAATAAATGATGATTTTGATCTTGACTAAGGCCCTTGGTTAGTATATCAGCCACCTGATGTTGAGTAGTAACATATACAGTCTTCACCAACCCTGATTTGATCTTGCCTTTGATGAAATGATAATCTATCTCTAGATGCTTTGTTATCTCATAGAATATGGGATTAGCTACTAATTGAATAGTAGATTTGCTGTCACTTAAAATAGTGATAGGTTTGACAACATGAATATTTTATTCAACAAATAAACCTTCTAACCAAGTGATCTTTGCTAATGTTGAAGCCATACTCCTATACTCTGCCTCAGCTGAGCTCCTAGATATTGTATGCTATTTCTTTGACTTCCAATACACCAAGGATTTTTCAAAATGTGTAACATACCCAGTGACTGATCTTCTTGTATTAGGGCATGCAACCCAGTCTGAATCAGACCAGCAAGTCAACTATGCATTGGTTCGAGTCTTCAGCCATATGCCTTGACCTATAGCGCTTTTTAAGTACCTGACTACTCTGTTAGCAGCTTCCAAATGATATTTCTTTGGCTACTTCATAAACTGACTTAGGGTCTGCACAACATAACTGATGTCTGGTCTGGTAATAATGGCATACATGAGCTTCCCAGCTAATCTCTGATAGGGTGTAATATCATTAAGAGTAACATCTCTATCTGCACCAGTAACTCTATCAACTCTACTGAAGTCAGCTTAGTTCTTGCACCAGTAAGTCTTGTTTCAGATATAAGTTTCAGGATATACTTTCTTTTCCCTCAATTCCAAGAAAATATTTAAGCTCTCCTAAATCCTTGAGCTTAAAATGTTAATGTAATGCTTCTTCGACTTCACATATCATAGTTGCACTATCTCCAATAATCAGCAAGTCATCCGCATAAACCAACACTACAACCATGCCTTTTTTTTTCAAAGTAAAAAGAGAATAATCATAAGGGCCTTTTTGAAGCCTACA
Organism: Capsicum annuum; assembly: GCF_002878395.1. Lineage (NCBI taxonomy): Eukaryota > Viridiplantae > Streptophyta > Magnoliopsida > Solanales > Solanaceae > Capsicum > Capsicum annuum. Next base: position 54,034,473 of record NC_061113.1, on the reverse strand, counting down.
TTGATCAGTGCTGCAGTAAGCTTGATATTCCACTGCCTTGAGTCTTGTTTAAGTCCATCTAATGACTTGATTGGTCTACATACTTTGTGAGGTCCTTCCTTCTTAAAACCATCTGGCATCTCCATATATACTTCTTCATCAAGATCTCCTTATAAGAATGCATTATACACATTTATTTTATACATACACCATCCTTTTGATACTGCCAAGACAATTACAACCTAACAGTAACTAATTTTGCTACCGGAGAAAAATGTCACGGTAGTCCAAGCCTTCTTGAAGGTTATAACCCTTGACTACCAATCTTGCATTGGACTTTTCAACATCTCCATTAGCCTTATATTTAATTTTGTACATCCATTAGGATCAAATGAAATTCTTACCTCAAGGCATGTCAACAACTTCCCATGTATTATTATCTTCTAGTGTTTTTATTTCCAACTTCATAGCTTTAATCTACCTCTCATCCACAACCGCTTGACTATAACATTAAGGTTCCACCAGTGTAGAGAAGTTAGACAGATAGCACTGATAGCTAGAAGAGACATTCTAATAGGATAAGAAATTAGCAAGAGGATATTTTATCCCTTTTCCCTTCCCAGGTATAGCATAATCTTTCATCCAAGCTGGTTGTTTAGGCACTATAGTTGTTCTTCTTAGGACAATACCCAAAGGTGGAAAAATAGTGTCATTAAGTAAATTAGATTAGTCATATAAATTACCTAAGGATAACACATCTGCAGATGGTACATTAGGAACCACATATGGTATATCAGGGATGAAGGAAAGAACTTCTATACAAGAATCTGCATCATCACAGTCATCAATACTTGATGGTTGTTGAAGAAAATCTTTAGTAGTTTCATCAATATTTCTATTTGCAAAGGGATATACATGTTCTTGGAACATAACATCACTGGTCACAAATAGTTTGTTAGTAGCCAAATCCAACAGTAAATATCCCTTTTGAGTAGCAGAATAGCCCATCAGTACTGTAGGTTTAGCTCTTTCTGAAACTTGCCACCTCTTGGTAGTATAGATGCAAAACATAGACAACTAACAACCTTTAGATGTGTCAAGGATGGAGGTTTGGAGAACAACACTTCATAAGGACTTTTACCCTTTATAGCAGAAGAAAGAAACTTATTTTGAACATAAACTGTAGTTTGAACATTCAAACACCAAAACCTGATAGGCATCTTTGACTGAAACTTGATGGCTCTAACTGTATTTATATTTATTTATGTTTTCTCTCAACTACACCATTTTGTTGAGGTGTATGGGACAACTACTCTGATGTATAATACCTAGAGATCTAAATAATTCACTGCATTGTGAGTTAAAAAACTCCATGCCTATTATCAGATCTCATAGCCTTAATATGTGCACCAAATTATGTTTGAATCATGCAAACAAAAGTTTTAAGAGCCATAATAGTTTCAGACTGCAACTGTAACAGGTGAATCCAAGTATATCTATTTTGTTCATAAAAAATGGTTAAGAAATAATACTTGTTATCATAGGCAGGTGTTTTATAGGGTCCCCACAGATCTATATGTACAATGTCAAAACACTGGGCAACTCGTCTTACTTATAGGGAAATTTAGTCTAGTCTGCTTAGCTAAAGGTCAGGCATGACAATTATTCAAAGCTTCTACATCCTTATCATTCTTCAAGATGTTCATCAACCTTAAGATATGTGCTGAGGGATGTCCAAGCCTTCTATGCCAGGGATTACAATCCTGCACAAAAACTTCTGTTACAAATTTGTGACCTTGACCCTGTGTGTTTTGTGTTTTATGCTCTTTACATGTTTATTTGAAAACATACAAACCACCACTTTCCTTATCAATCCCCTTCACCCAGCCACTATAAAGGTCCTGAAAGACACAAAAGTCAAGGTAGGAGAAAACAAAACATGAAAGTTGCCTAGTCATTCTGGACATTGATAATAGGTTAAACTTAAAGTCAGGCACATATAGTACATTTCTCATAGATCTTTCTTTAAAAATATGTGTTTCTCCAGTGTGTGATATATAAACCTTAGCACCAGTGGGAAGGTTCACCTTATCCTTATCTAAAATACCTACTTTGCAGTATTTTGACATGACATCCATAGTTGCTGCTACATGATGTGTTGCACCTGAATCCACTATCCATTTCTATGACATCTGATGAAATGAGGAGAAAACACTTTTACCTGTCATGTTAATTTTTGACATGTTAATTTCCTTGTTCTTAAATGTATCCTTGTGCAACATCTTCATGATCTGCTTGTATTCTCTATCTGTAAATGCTTGTCCTTTGGGTAGAATGACACTGTGTATATATTTGTTGTTTTTATGACTAGTTGAAGAAGCCTTCCCTACACCTTCATAGAAATTATTACCAGCTATGTTATTTGCTGAGTGCTGAGCATTTTTCTATCCTCCAAACTAATTTCTATGATTACCATATCCATTAGGCTTTCCATGTGACTGATTGTTGAACCCTGCAGAACCAAGGCCTTGATTTGATCCTCTTGAATTACCACTGTAACCTAATCTTCTTCTTTGTTTCCAATCATTAGAATACCTTTCAATTTATAGCAAGTTTCTCTAGTATGATCAGTGAAGTAACAATAATCACACTTCTTTTCTCTGTTGTTTTGTGTTCCATAGTTACTTGCTAAGTTTTTACTTACTGGCATTGTAATTGGATTAGTCTTTTTATTTGAGATATTTGCACAAGCCAATTGCTGGATTTCATCTTCAGTTATCATTGCATAAGCTTGATTTAGTGTAGGTGTAAATCCCTTTAACAAGATTTGTCTTCTAGCTTGATCATAGAAATCATTCAAAACACTCAGAAACTGTATTAGTCCGAGCTCATAAAGATGATCTGCATAATTCATAGACTTTTGTAATACCCCATAAGATCTTAGCACAATTCAACTCACGATTGCATGTTAAAGGGGTCCAAGACTTAGACATTTCACTAAGTGTTGGGACTTAGTCATTTCCAAGGCTCCTAAACTTTGATGATTTTATTTTTGACCTTTTCGACCTCAGTATATCAATTTTTAAGTTGATTCACAATTAGGGTAGGTAAAAATACATCTTGGGTGAGTTTTGGAATTTTTCGACGAGCGTAGGGGTGTGTTTGGGAATACAAAATAGTAGCAGCATCGGGATAAACCCGTACTGTGCCCCCCGGTGCACCGCTCCAGAGCCCGTGCCGCACCCTCTAGTGCACCGCTCCATATCCCGTGCTGCGCTCTTTAGTGCGTTGTTCCAAAGCCCACACCGCTCCCTTCTTTATTCGTCCAACTTGTTTTCTTTGTTATTTAAGGGCACTTGGGTCAATTCCCTCACCCAAACTCATCCATAACACAAAATTTAGGTCCCTAAGAAGCATTATTTGCCCTTTTCTTCATAAATTCTCTCAAGAAAACCATCTTCCACATCAAGAACAAACCCTAACCCTTACTCAAGTAATCAATGAATTCAAGCTTCAAACCTCAAGAAATTCCCAAAAATCTTCACGAAATCATCTAGTGAGGTATGTGTGATATTTATCCATGTGTTCCTTTCACTCATGGAGTTCAAAAATCCCTTTTTGGTTTAAATTATGACTTTTTATGTTTAAGTTGAAATATCTTCATGAGTCTCTTGTGAATTTAATTACAAGTTATGTTTATAAGTGTTTTCAAGTGAGATGAGCCATTACATATTTTAAATGTTGTAATCTTTACGTTAAATTCCTAAGTTATAATTTTAGTCTTGTAATCATGTTATTCTCGTATGCTTTACCCATTCCCATGCTTAAGTCATGACTCTCATGTGTTTGATGGAATTCCTAAGTTGGATCATGAACAATGATCCCTTACTATGGTTTTAACATTTTTATATGGCATTACTGTTAATTTCATTCAGTGCTGGTGGGTTATTAACACTCGATACCTATGTGATTTACATGAATTTAGCTTTTCAAGTACTCAGAAAGTTAATCCATGACTCCTATCAATATACTTACATGTTTATGATCATGATGAGCACTATCAGTTATGTAATAATGTTCAGTCTAGTTCAGTCCTTTCCAGTATCAGTGTCAATTCAGTTGGGAGTAAGATTTAGCACCGAGCAAACTCAGGAATGAGGGATCACCTAACAGTAGAGGGTGTGACCCTTAGTGTCAATCCCCAAGTTATAGAACTACGTAGCCAGCGTAGGTTAGAGATTTCTACCTGCTAGTTGAGGGTGACACATATCTCATTAGAGCACCTGCCTGTTGAAGGTGACTCATTAGTCCTTCGTGACACTAGTTTAGTGGATCCACATAGCTAGTGTAATACCCATGGCACGGTACTGACACCCTTCCAACTGTGGTTACAAGTTGGACCCCAATTAGCTCAGATTGGGGCATGTCATTTAGATGATACCTCCCACAGTCTCAGTACAGTGTTCGATATAGTTTTAGTTCAAGTTTACCTAACCAAAGCATACAGATTCTCAGTTATTCAGTTACTAGATTTTAGTCTTTCAGTTTATAGATTATTTCAAATATATGTTTATGCTTGGTCTTGTATTCTCAGATATTACAATTTTCATATATTAATGTTCAGTTATCTTATGCTATTCAGTTAGTCCTTATTTCATGTGCACAGTACCCCATGTATATCAGCCTAACCTCATCTCATATACTAGTACATTCAAAGTAATAACCACATATCTCTTTTTTTGTGCTATGATGTCTTATGTCATAAGTTCGGACACATATTTTACCAACCGTAGTTAGATAGCTCAGTGTAATCCAGCAACCATAGTGGTGTGTCTTTATCCATCAAGGATATATTATATTTATTCCGTTATTTTAGTATTTCACTTTATTCAGTTGATCAGAGTTATTTGGGGGTTTATCCCATCAACTCCTCTGTCAGTTTAGAGGCTTTCAGATTTTCAGACAGTCAATCAGTTACTTTTAGTTTTATCAATATTTTAGACTTATGATTAATTCAGTATTCAGATTTATATTTCCCTTTTCAGTTTATCTTCTACATAGGTGTTATGTTCATATTTATTTAATGCTCATAGAAGGTTCCAACTCATGGGTTAACTTGTGGTCACTTATGATCGTTAGCACCATTGTAGAAACTAGGGGGTAGCCTCGGGTCTTGAAAAATGTGGTATCAGAGCCCATGGTTCTAAAGTGTCCTAGGGAGTCTGAAAGCCGCGTTAAGTAGAGTCTTGTGCATGGGTGTAAAGTGCGCCACACTTATGGACAAGAGTCTATGGAATGTTTTAGAAAAGTTTTCCTTCTTTCAGTCTTCATTTTATGCAGATAAGAATGATCTCTATTTAAACTCTTTCCTAACTCATCCTTCATTCTGTTTTCAGACTACTCCTCCCAAAAGAAACAATAGGAATCGACCCACACCACTACCTATTTAGGAAGAGCTCCTGAATGGGCATATCTCTCATGCTGAGTTCAGATTTGCTTTTACTACCTTAACTCACTTATTAGCTACTCAAAACTATTAGAAGACTGTTGCCTCATCTAATCTAGTGTCAAATATAACTGCAACTATGATTTGGGACTTTACCCGAATGAATACTGCTTTATTTTTAGGATCCAAGTCTGAAGAAGACGAGTGAAAGCTTTTTGATATTGTCTAAAAAGTGATTGATATTATGGGTATCACTTCGAGTGAGAGTGCAGAGTTGGCTGCATATCAGTTGCAAGATGTAGCTCACACCTAGTATAAGCAATGAAAGGAGGATAGAGGTGCTGAGGCATGACCTGTAGAGTGGGAAGAGTTTTCCATGACTTTTCTAGATAGGCTCTTCCTATTGGAATTGAGGGAAGCTAAGGTGTAAGAGTTCACTAACTTGAAGCAGGGCATCATGAGTGTGAAGGAGTACTCGCTGAAGTTTACTCAGTTAGCGAGGTATTCTCCTAATGTTGTGGCTAACAATAGGTCTAGAATGAGTAAGTACGTGTTTGGTGTAGCTTATAGTGTGGTTAAGGAGTGTGGTTAAGGAGTGTAGGATTGCCATGTTGATTAAAGAGATAGACTTATCTAGACTTATGGTTCATGCTCAGAAGATTGAGGAAAAAAATCTTAAGGAGAAAGAGAAAGAGAATAAGAGGGCGAAAATAGGTAGTTTTAACTTTTCTTAGCCAAGGTCAGAGGGTGGTAACCATTCTTAGTTCCATCAGAAGTCTTCATCCCCAGTTCCATCTTCAGCTAGTGCGCCAGTGTCTAAGTTCAGGAAAGATAGTTGGGATAGAGCTCTAGGCTCTAAGTCCCAGGGTAGTGTGAATAGTGTTCATACTAATCCACTTTATGGGAAGTGTGGCAACACCATTAGGGTGTGTGTAGAGCTGACAGTGATATGTGTTTTGGATGTGGCAATCCAAGCCACAAAATCAGAGATTGCCCAAAGGTTGGCTAGCAGAGTTAGTCTAATCGTCCTCCAATACCAGCTGGTCGCCTGACTCAGTAGGGTACCACTTCCAGTGCAACCAGTGGGTAGCGTCAAAACAAGTTGCATGTCCTCCAAACTCGACAGGATCAGAAGAGTTCTTCTGATGTGGTTACGGGTACGTTATAAGTCTTTCATCTCCATGTTTATGATTTATTAGACCTCGGAGTTTCACTCTTCTTTGTAACCCCCTATATAGTAGTCAATTTTGATGTTAGTCCTAAATTTTTAGCAGAACCTTTCTCAGTGTCTACTTCAGTAGGTGTCTCTATTGTAGCCATGCAGGTATACAGGAACTGCCCGATCTAGTATCCTAGAAAGTTACCTCAGTTGACCTTGTAGAGTTAGAAATGACTGATGTTGATGTCATTCTCGGCATGGATTGGCTCTACTCATGTTATGCCTCAGTTGATTGTAGAAATAGAATTGTTTAGTTTTAGTTTCCCAATGAACCCGTTATTTATTGGAGGGGTAGTCCTTTGTTTCCTATCTTATGGCAAGAAAAATGATTTCTCAGGGGTGTGCTTACTATCTTTTTTGATTCAAAGACTCTAGTTCTGATATTCCAAGTCTCGAGTCCATTTCATTAGTAAGGGAATTTCTAGATGTGTTCCCTGAAGACCTTCCCGGAGTTCCTCTTGAAAGGGAAATTGACTTTGAAATAGATCTCCTTCCAAATGCCCAACCTATCTCTATTCTACCCTACAAAATAGCTTCAGCTAAGCTTAAGGAGTTGAAAAAGCAGTTGAAATATCTGTCAGATATGGGATTCATTAGGTCCAGTGTTTTCTCATGGGGCGCATAGTCTTTTTCATGCGTAAGAAAGATAGTTCTCTCAGAATGTGCATCGATTACGGTCAGTTGAACAAAGTCACAATAAAAAATAAGTATCTATTCCCTAATCCATGACTTGTTCGACCAACTTCAGGGTGTCAGTTACTTCTCCAAGATACACCTCAAATATGGCTATCATCAACTCAGAGTCAGAGAATGTCACTTCGAATTCCTTGTTATGTCTTTTGGACTAATGAATGCCCCTGCAGATTTCATGAGCTTGATGAACAGAGTGTTTAAGCAGTACTTGGACATATTTTTCATAAATTTATTGATGATATTCTTGTCTATTTCTGTAGTGATAATGATCCTGCAAACCATCTCAGAATTGTATTATAGATTCTTAGAACTCATTAGTTGTTTGTCAAATTCAGTAAGTGCAAATTTTGGCTAAGATCAATAACATTACTTGGCCATATTATTTTTGGTGATGATATTAGAGTGGACCTTCAAAAGACCGAAGCAATGAGGAACTGGCCCAAACTGATCTCTCAATTAGATATCAAGAGTTTCTTGGGTTTGGCTAGCTATTATAGATGATTTATTAAAGGGCTCTCTTCTATTGCATCCCTCATGTCTCGATTGACTCAGAAGAAAGTCAAGTTTCAGTGGTCAGATTTTTGCGGAAAGAGCTTTCAGAAGTTGAAGACTCAACTTACTTCTGCTCCAGCGTTGTCTTTGCTAGATGGTTCAGATGGATTTGTGGTTCACTGTGATGCTTTCAGAGTTGGTATTAGTTGTGTATTGATGCAGAGAGGTAAGGTCATAGCCTATGCCTCTAGACAACTTAAGCCCCATAAAAAGAATTATCCTACCCATGATGGAAAAGAATCAAGAGAAAAAGAAAGAATTGGAATTGATCGATAGATTTCTCGAAACAAACGAAAAGGAAACGAAAGATGAAAGATAAATCATGGATCAACTAAGCCCTCTCGGGGACTTTCTTAAAGAGGAACCTCATGTAAATACCATGGAATAGGGTTTGATCCTATTCATGGAGATTCCGTAACTATTTCAAAAATGGAAAGTTCGACACAATTGGGATTTTTTTTGGAAATTGGAAGCAGTTACTTGAGTTTGCAGTTGCTGTGTTTGTTTTAAATATTTGGAGATATTACCTTTATGGGATTTATGTTGATGTGTTCACGGATCACAAAAGCTTGCAGTATATGTTCTCACAGAAAGATTTGAATCTTCGTCAGAGAAGATGGTTTGAGTTGTTAAAAGATTATGATATCAGCATGTTGTATTACCCGGGCAAGCCCAATGTACTGGCAGATGCCCTTAGTAGGTTGTCTATGGGTAGTGTTGCTCATGTTGAGGAGTATAAGAAGAAGTTAGTTAGTAAGGTTTATCAGCTTGCTAAATTAGGTATCCGGGTGGTTGATTCAGCAGAAGGTAGTGTATGGGTTTAGAATGGGTTGGAATCTTCCTTGGTTATAGAATTAAGAGAAAAACAAGACAGAGATCCTAGTTTGGTTAGATTGAAAGAGCCAGTCAGAGATCAGAAAGTAGAGGTTTTCTCCCAAGGAGAAGATAGTGTGTTGCGCTGCTAGACCAGGTTATGTGTTCTGAGTATTGATGGGTTGAGGCAGCGGATCTATAGAAGCGCATGGTGCACGATATTCCATTCATCCAGGAGTCACTAATATATATCGTGACTTATGGGAAATCTACTGATGGAATGGTATGAAAAAAGATATTGCAAAATTTGTAGCTAAGTATTTTAATTATCAGCAAGTTAAGGTTGAAAACCAAAGACTAGTGGCATATTGAAGGAGTTTAATATCCCCACTTGAAAGTAGAGTGGGAAGAGGTGAACATGGATTTTGTGACAGGGTTGCCTCGTATGTGTCGTCAGCATGATTCAATATGGGTCATTATAGATAGAATGACCAAATCAGCTCACTTCCTGCCAATTCATACTTCTTACTCAGCTGAGCATTATGTTAGACTCTATCTTAGGTACTGGTTAGGTTGCATGGCATTCTGTTGTCTATCAGACTCAGTTATGCAATCATGTTTTCAGTCATGTGTTTTTAATTTATGATCTCAGTTTCCTAGATGTTCTCAGCTAACCATCCTCATTTGAGGATAAATGTTTCCAAGGGGGAGATATTGTAATACCCCGTAAGACCTTAGCTCAATTTAGCTCATGATTGCATATTAAAAGGGTCCAAGACTTAGACATTTCACTAAGTGTTGGGACTTAGTCATTTCCAAGGCTCCTAAACTTCGATCATTTGATTTTTGATCTTTTTGACCTCAAAATGTTGATTTTTAAGTTAATTCATGATCGGGGTAGTTAAAAATATATCTCGGATGAGTTTCAATTTTTTTAGATGAGCATAGAGGTTTGTTTGGGAATCCAAAATAGTAGAAACACTAGGATAAGTCCACACCGTACCCCCAGTGTGCTGCTCTAGAGCTCGCACCGTATCCTCCAGGACGCTGCTCTAGAGCCAGCGCTGTGCCCTCTAGTGAGCCATTCCAGAGCCTGCGTCGTGCCCTTCTTTATTCGTCCAACTTTTGTTCTTTATTATTTAAGGGTATTTGGGTTAATTCCCTCACTCAAACTCATCCATAACATGAAATTTAGGGCCTCAAGGAGCATTATTTGCCCCTTTATTCATAAAATCTCTCAAGAAAACCATCTTTCACCTCAAGAACAAACCCCTAACCCTTACTCAAGCAATCAAGGAATTCAAGCTTCAAACCTCAAGAAATTCTTAAGAATCTTCACGAAATCATCTAGTGAGGTATGTGTGATGTTCATCCAAGGGTTCTTTTCACCCATGGAGTCCAAGAATCTCTTTTTGGTTTAAATTATGAGTTTTCATGTTTAAGTTGAAATATCTCCATAAATCTTTTGTGAATTCAATTACAAGTTATGTTTATAAGTGTTTTCAAGTGGGATGAGCCATTACATATTTTAAATGTTGTAATCTTCACGTTAAATCCCTAAGTTATGATTTTAGTCTTGTAATCATGTTATTTTCGCATGATTTACCCATTCTCATGCTTAAGTTCACTATTCTCATGTGTTTGATGGAATGCCTAAGTATTGGATCTTGAACAATGATCCCCTACTATAGTTTTAACGCTTTTATATAGCATTATTATTAATTTGATTCAGTGTTGGTGGGTTATGAACACCCGATACCTATGTGATTTACATGAATTTAGCTTTTTAAATACTCAGACAGTTAATCCATGACTCTTATCAGTATACTTACATGTTTATGTTCATGATGAGCACTATCAGTTATGTAATAACTTGGGAGTAAGATTTAGCACCAAGTGAACTCAGGGATGAGGGCTCACATGATAGTAGAGGGTGTGACCCTTTGTAGCAATCCCCGAGTTACAAAACTACGTAGCCAGCAAAGGTTAGAGATGTCTACCTGCCAGTTGAGGGTTGACTAAGTGTCTACCTGCCAGTTGCGGGTTGACTAAGTGTCTACCTGTCAGTTGAGGGTTGACTAAGTGTCTACCTGCCAGTTGAGGGTGGCACATATCTCATTAGAGCACCTGCAAGTTGAGGGTGACTCATTAGTCCTTCGAGACAGTGGTTTAGTGGATCCACACAGCCAGTGTTAATACCTGTGGAACGGTACTGACACCCTTTCAACTGAGGTTACAGGTTAGACCCCAATTAACTTAGATTAGGGCATGTCAGTTAGATGATAACTCTACAGTCTAAATACAGTGTTCATTATAGTTTCAGTTAAGGTTTGCCTGACTAAAGTATACAGATTCTCAGTTATTCTGTTATCAGATTTAGTCTTCCAGTTTATAGATTATTTCAGATATATGTTTATGATTGGTCTTGCATTCTCAGATGTTACAGTTTTCATGCATTCACTTTCAGCTATCTCATGCTATTCAGTTAGTCCTTATTTCATGTGCAAAGTGCCCCATGTACATCAGCCTAACCTCATCTCATATACCAGTACATGCAAAGTATTGACCGCATACTCTTCTTTGCACTATGATATCTTATATCATAGGTTCGGACGCACATTTTCTCGATCACAATTAGACAGCTCGGCGTAATCCATTAGCCGTAGTGGTGAGTCCTCATCCATCGAGGACATATTATGTTTATTTTGTTATTTCAGTATTTCACTTTATTTAGTCGGTAAGAGTTAGTTGAGGGTCTATCCCATTAACTCCTCAGTCAGTTTAGAGGCTTTCAAACATTCAGACAGTTAGTTAGACAGTCAGTTAGTTACCTTTAATTTTATCAAATGTTATTGATTCGGTATTTCAGTATTCAGATTTATATTTTCCTTCTCGATTTATCTTCTGCACAAGTTTTATGTTTATATTTATTCAGTGCTCACAGAAGGTACCAATTGATGGGTTAGCTTATGGTCGTTTGCGACTGTAAGCACCGTTGTTGCAACTAGGGGGTAGCCTCGGGTCGTGGCAAATTTGGACAAACACATGATAGTTCAGGAACTACTGCATCATACTCACTCTATAAACTTTTCAATTTTGTGAAATAAGCTACTACTGAGTCTGTTCCTTATGACAAATTGTTAATCTCTTTATACAACTGATAGAGTGTCATTCGATTTACCTTATCAAACCTCTCTTTTATATCTTAATTCAGATGCATTTGTTGAATATACGATTCCACTGAATAACTCTACACTAATAAAACTCATTAACCATGACAACACTATGGCATTGCATGCTTCCCCTTGTTTGTGCAACTCTTCTCTATATGTATCTTTGCTACATGTTCCAGTTACAATTACATATTTTCTCTTCCCTAAAAGTGCAATTCATATCGATCGACTCCATACTTCATAGTTTTTTGATCCTACAAGCTTAATTGGTATGAAGGCTGCACCAGACACATTTGATGCTCCTATGAACAATGGATCACTTGGATCGATTTTAGGTGCCATTTTCAGCTTCAACAATCAACTAACCAGAATAAAAATCATAAAATCTACTTCAACTAGAACACTTTCTTACGATTATCACAAACCACAGTTGAAAACATAGTTATACTAGAACAACATAGAATTCAAGCTAAGAACTGCAAATCAAAATCTAAGCTAACAACAAAGATTGAAAAACTCTACCATAATTGAGATCTAAACTCCTTAGATGTCTTTTCAACCTTCACGATCGAGCTCAGGTTTTGATATCATGTTAAAATCATCTAAGTTAACTAGTATGGATAGAAAATTCTGTGAGAACTAACTACATTGAACAGAAAGAAACCTGCATTCAGTTTATTGTGTTGGAAGAGAAGAAATAGTTATAATGAGTACTGATCATAAATTTATAAACTACTACATCTTGTTCTCGAAGCTTCTAGTTACTAACTCTGTCAGTTGTGACCAATTACCAATGCAACAGTAAACAAGCTACAGTCACAAGCTCAATGTAACAGTACAACAGTTAATTATCTAACTGCGAATTGACTAACTAACTATGTGAATTTTAACATTGCCACTCTCCCATCCCCTTTGGATATTGAGCTTAGCATAATCGTTAGGCTTAGATGTTTAATTCGTACCATCAAAGTTTAAATTTGATAGGTAAGAACATACGTTTTAGAATAAACGACCGAGTTGTTAAAGTCCTTTATCGCTTCTTTAATATGGAATAGTGGCTTATTCTTGGAATCAAAGTTAGTTTCTCACTAGTTAGTAATATTGAAATAGTTAAAAAGATAAGTTTTGCAGTAAACGGGCATATTATCATTAAACTTGAAAATTAACTTTAATAATTTTGGATATGGTAAATCAATTTCATTTTTCATCAATTTCAAATAAAAGATGGCAGCTTTGTCAAACCGACTTCGCAAGGCTTTTTAGGATTTAAATAAAAAAATAATATATATTTTTATTTACATGAGCCTTTTCGTAATAAAAAATACATTCTCATGTCATTATGATTTTAAACATTTATTCTTATCTTAATAACTATTTTTCAATGATTCATTTAGTGTAGGATAATTAACCATCTTATTTGCACCTATTTTTTTTTATATATATATATATATATAAAATTTGATTTAAAAAGGAAAAAGAGTTATATTTTGAATGAAGTAAAAACGTGAAGTTCCTAGAATAACTAACCTTTTAAAATTATTAATTGAAAAGTTTTGTATATCTTTTAAAAGAAATGATTTGAAATAATTTTATTTTTGACAACAATAAGGTTGCATTACTTTTAAGAGGTCTTATAAAAAGTTATTTTTGAAAAGTAGATAAATTTTCAATTTTATGACAAGGTTCTTCTAAAAGTTTTCTAATATTTTTTTTTATAAATAATTAGTAATTGTTATCTTTAGAAGGATATATATGTATATGTACATATGTGTGTGTATATATATGTGTGTGTATATATATATTTACACACACCTATATATGTGTATATATATGTGTGTTTATATTTGTATACACATATATATATGTCACAGAATTCTACGTTTAAAGAATGTGAAAATTTACCTTACCAACAATTAGATCAATTTTTACCTTAAGTTATTCTCTTTATTCCCTTGCTCCTCAAGTTTCAATCACAGATCCATTAAATCCAAATACCATTCCTAAACCTCCCGTATTTCAAATTTATAGCTTGTTTGGTCAAATTTTTTTGCTTATTTTTAAAATAATTTTTAGTTAAAATTATTTTTATGAAAAAAAATATTTAAACATAATGTTTGACTAATTAATTTTAACATCATTTTTATCGATATCGAAGTAGCAATTTTCGTTTGACGCAAAAATGTTGCTAGCTAGGGAAAAGTTAACTGTTTTCCGCTTTAGAAAAATCATTTTCAAAAAGGAAAAGGGTCAAAAAATATCTCTTGATTTTCATAAATTCGCTAAGTTTGTCCTTGGTTAAACTATGGAGTTAAATTTGCCCCTGCCATTACCAAAGTATGCAAATATATCTTTTTTTTTTTAACGATTTTCCATGTGGCCTGACAATTGGGTGAGGTGGACGCTACATGGCATGCCACCTCAGCACCAAATATTTATATTTTTTCATTTAATTCTTTTTTTCTTGTTTACTGTCCAGAACTGTGTCTTCCACAGGCATCCATCTTTTCCGGCTAACAACCAACACAACCCTCTCAGTTTTCTCCTACGATGGGTCTCCTTGTTCAACAACACTAACTCCAGCAAGAAGATAACTACAACACCCAACAACAACTACCATCCCATAAGAACGAAGACACAACCAAAATCCTAAGTTCGCAAAGCTGGAGCAGTTCATGCGCTACCACGAGTCAGATCTTAGCGAAATAGTTTTTCTCTAATCAGAACATCATGGTGTGCTCCATTTATGAGTATATTTAACCATTGTTGTTTGTTCCCTATTAATCCACAAACAAACTTAACTCTCCTTATACAAAAACATGCCCTCCTTTTTCTTATTTTTTCCAATTTTTCTACTCGTTAAACTGCTAAACTCCAATCTTTACAACTCTACAAAATCAAAATTTTGCCACGAAAGTGGAGAAAGGCAGTGATGAATTTGTAAGGGAAGATTAAATTAATTTAAAGAGTTCATATGAACAACTGGAAATGAACCTTATTAGAGCAAGAACTATGGAGAAAAATAAGAAGAACGTGTATGACAGAAGATGCCGGTGAAAAGCTATACGAATCGTAGTATAGAAGAATTGAGAGAAGACCGGAACAATAAAACAGACTGTGAATAATTGTGAAGAAGAAAAACATTAAAAAGAATATGAATATTTGGCGCTGAGGCGGCATGTCACGTGGTGTACACCTTATCTTATTGTCAGTCATGCAAAAAATCGTTAAAATGAGGGATATATTTACATATTTTAGTAACGATAGAAACATATTTGTCCACATAGTTTAACCAAGGATAGACTTAGTCAATCTATGAAGGTAGATGGCTATTTTTGAACCTTTTTCCTTTTCAAAATTTCTTCAAAGAAAGAGTTGACTTTTTCACCTTTTAAACATATTTTCTTCTACTAATTAAAGGCGTCTTCTCTTTTTTTTTTTTTTTCCTATAATACTTGGTCAAACATCTAAAATCTCCAAAATAATTACTTTTGATTATCCAAAAGACCAAACAGATTACTAATCAAATTTATTTTAAACAAATATTTTTTAAAATCAAATAGTACGATCTTTGTAACTCAGTTAATTGACTCATTGGTCTAGATTAGTTTTGTGAAACAACATATAAGCTCTGATATTCTTTGACAAGATAGAAATCATATTAGGATAAGTGATACACAAAAGAGTTTTCTTGTACTTTTAAATTAGATTTTACAACCCTTTGGTACACTTTGAATATCATGTTTGATACAAAATTGGGTTTCATATAAAAAAATTCTACAATCAAGATCTTTACCCTTTTCTTCACTTATTTTCATGTAATATTTACCATTTTAAGTAACACTATGGTACAATAGAGATACGTTAAAAAACCAACTAAACTTTCACACTTTTATCTCCGTTAACAAACTGTGTTAAAGTATCTTACTATTGTGTCCTATTAAATTGGATAATATGATGTAAAGATCTCTTAAATAGATTTATGATTATGTTATTCCCTTTTTTAAACCTTATATAGATGTATGATTATGTTATTCCCCTTTTAAACCTCTTATATAGATGTATGTATTATTATTGGAGTGTATGAAGTTTTGATGATTGACATGATTGCTGAAACATATTAGTTGAAGTGGTCCACTGATGTGCAGAGTCAAGATGATACAAGTCCACTAATATATGAAGATAAAAACACTTGGGTTTAGAAATGGATAAGTTGATGAATTGATAAACTCAAAGTGTTGATCACGTGGGTTAAAGAATAATTTGAGTTGGGTTACAAAACTTGAGAACAAGGGTGGTCGAGCCAAAGTAAGAGTTCTACTTGAAGAAGGTGTTTCACTTCACAACAAACTTTAAAGAGTTGAGAGCTTTACTAAAGATAGAAGACTTATCTATTGAAGAACTCTTTGAAGAGTTGTTGTTAAATATAGAGAGTGACTCGCGTAGTCACTCACACACTTATAAAAGACAAAGGCAATTGGCAAATTAACTTGGCAGTTTTAAAGCTTGAAGAAACATGTAGTTGAACCTATTGCTATTACTTGGATGATAAGTTCTCTTAGATTCTATGTATTAGGTTGGTTCTTGAGTTATAATTTTATGTAATTCCAATTTCAGTGAAGTGTAAACTGAGTTAGGATCATTGTATTCAAGTTGGAGAACTCTACTACTTGGGAACACATACCTTGGGTGGTTTGTGTATTTTGTAGAAGTAGGAATTAGAGTTTATAATTCCTAGATTACAGAAGTCTTGTAATTTGTTATTTGTCAAGGCTCAAAGTTGATTAGTGAAGGTTGGGTTAAAATCCTGTAGAGGTACAGGTCGTGGTTTTTTACACCTTTTTGAGTCGGATATTTTCCACGTGAAAATCAGTGTCTCATTTACTAATTATTTTAGCTCTTGTGAAACACGTTAGACAACTTGTTTCATTAATAGGAAACTGTTAAGCTAAAATAAGTAAATCCGTAGGTGTAATATTCTATCAATTGGTATCATAGAAAGGTTATCTTAAATAAGGTTGGTACCTAAGATAAGATCATCATGATGAATTCCGCACCACCTACTGGTCACAGTGAGGGACAATCAACTACCAGACCTTCACTTTTTGGTAGCTCTCATTTCATCTGGTGCAAAGCTAGAATGGAAATGTTTATTCGGGGAGAAGACTATGAGTTGTGGGATAGGATCACCGATGGGCCAAATATTCCTATGAAAATAGTTGATGGAAATCAAGTCAAGAAGGTGAGAAGTGAATTTACTACTAAGGATCTAATTGTATTAAGGAAGAATGCAAAATTCGAGAATATTTTGGTGTGTGGACTAGGTCCTGTTGAGTACAACAAAGTGTCCAACTACGCCATTGCTAAACAAATCTAGGATGCATTGGTGAATGCATATGATGACACCTCTGAAGTGGAAAAATTTAGAATTCCTCTTTTTTTACTGAATATGAGGCTTTCAAAATGAAATAGAACGAGTCTCTTCTTGAAATGATAACAAGATCGACATCCTTGAGAAATGAATTAACATCTTTGGGAAGGCCATCTTTACTAAGGAACAGGTAGAAAAAGTGTTAAGGGTTCTACCAAAGTCTAAATGGGATATTAAAGTCAATGCAATTAGAGAAGCAAAGGATCTCACTAGGATGACCTTAGATGAATAAGTTGGAAACTTGAAGACTTATGAAATGCAAATAGATGAAGTCAAGAAGGTTGAAGTTGCACCTAAGAAATCACTGGCCTTGAAGGCATCTAATAGTGATGAGGAGACTGAACAGGATGAGGAACAAGTTATATTCATAACCAAGAACTTCAGTAAATTCTTCAAAAAGAAGAAAGGAACAAGTAGCAAGAAACATTCCAATGAAAATCCTGAATGAGGCTACAAGTGTGGTAAGACTGATCACTAAATTAGGAAATGTCCTATCTGGAAAATCGAGTGAAGAAAAGAAAGAGCTAAAAAGGAATTGAAAGAAAAAGCTAAGAAAAAAGGAGAAGAAATAGTATGATATGTGTCACGACCCAAAAATGAGGGTCATGATGGCCCTTTTCACGGCGTACCTTGACAAGTAAGCCTATCAGTCAAACTGATACAAAAAGAGAGAAAAAGACAAAAAATATACCAAGGTAAGTCTTCTAGAATGAAGCCGAACCATGCAAGTAATTATAAAAATGTGGAAATAACATATCCAAATATCATACATTCCCAAAACCAGGTATCAATAGCGTAAAAACTACTAAAACAAACCATGAGCCAAATACATTAGAAATATCCACACAAGGTCAACATCTATCTCAGAATACTAATAAAGACATAACTACTATAGAAAGATAGAGAAGAGCTCTAGATACATGAATGTTAAGCCGCTACCTTGGAAGCTCCAAGAATCGCCCGAGTCAAGCAAACTGAGGCGCACTCGAGCTAGGACCTGCATCAAAAGGGGGCAATAGGCACACTCAAGCTAGGACTTGCACCGGACTTTGATGGGGTGTTCAAGATTCGTTCGGAGTCTGATATGCACAAACGAACTATGTAACCACACAAAATTCAAAGCTACGGACTCAATGAATATCTCAAATTTTCAAAAAAAATATTGCTTTCGCAGAATTAACCCCCAAAACCTAAAATCACAATTTTCTAAATCAAGGATCGAAATGAGATTTAAAAGCTATAAAGTCACACCAAATATGTTACCACCTTAAAATCGGCGTTCTGGATCTATTAGAGAAGTCATATTTTCCATTCGATGTCATTTCAATCAAATATGGGTCCCACACCTATATTTCTAATTTTTTAACTTTTTGACCAACAGGTCAAAATATGCTCGTGTGCACCAGGACCCAAACCAAAGGTCTACATAGCCTAAAATTGATATTCTAGAGCTGCTAGCGTAGTTCATTGAGCCATCCATCGTAAGAATCAAAAGAAATCGACATAAGTCCAAAATATGACTCTCAAAGCCATTAAAAATCTCAATATCATATAAATGGTACCAAAATGCATCGGGAATAGCGCCAAATCACCCACACACCCCAGAAATACCATAATGCAACTGCGAGGTGGGGTAAAATAGTCAAATCACTAAGAAACACACATTTCACATATTTCATCAAATTTTTAAGTTGTTGCATCATCCACTACTAAGAATCTAGTTCGTTCTCAAACTACGGAAAAAAAATATTTAAATCAATGAAGAGCTGGGGATAGGAAGTATGCATATCAGAATTGACCTCCCAAGTAGCCTCATCTATAGGTCGATATCTTTACTGAACCTTAACCATAGGGATAACTCTAGAGCTCAATTGCCTAATATCCTTAGCCAAAATGGAGACCGGCTCCTCAACAAAAGACAACCACTCATCTATCTAAACTAACTCCCAGCGGATGACATGAGACTCATTAGGAATGTAACAGCGGAGTATAAAAACATGAAAAACTAGATGAACATCTGCTAGATCTGGGGGAAAAGCTAACTCATAGTCCACATCACCAACGGTTCGAAGAATCTTAAATGGACCAATATACCTAGGGCTAAGCTTGTCCCTCCTCCCAAAACTCAGCACACCCTTCATGGGTGAAACTCAAAAGAAAATATGATTGCCATCACTAAATCTCAAGGCATGAAGTCTACGATCTGCATAGCACTTCTGCCTATTTTAAATTGCTTTAAGTATATCCCGAATTATTTAGAATCTGGCCAAAGACTTATGAAGCAAGTCAATACCTCGAGGTCTAACTTCAGAAACATCAAACCAACCAACTGGAGAACGACAATGCCTACCATACAATGCCTTAAAAAGAGCCATGTTGATACTAAAATTATAGCTAGTCTTATATGCAAACTCTGCTAAAGCGAAGTGCTGCTCCCACTGACCACCAAAATCCTTTACGTTTGCACGGCGTATATCCTCTAAGATCAAACTAATCCAGTCACCCACTATTTGCATATAAACTAGGCCTCTAATCTGTAAAACTCTATCTGAATCAAGTGAGGCTTCCTTATCCTCCCCACTCAATACTTTATCTCGTATCGACCTTAATCCAACATCATTAAAATGATGAGCTCAAATATACCTCATCAAAGAAGATCTATCCTTACAAATGCCAAAATGCACCCGGGTGTCAAAATATCAAGCCTAACTAGCTGGTTAGCTAAGGACTGAGCCTCTAGACTAAAGACCTCTCATGGATAAAAGATGCCCCAAGCTACCCATGCTAGTCGACTTCCTGGTCAAGGCATTCGTAACCATATTAGCCTTGCCCAGATGATAGAGAATAGTCAAGTCATAATCCTTAAGTAACTCAAGACAACGGTGTTACCTTATATTAAGATCCCATTGGGTGAAGAAGTACTGAAGGCTACGATGATCTGAGAAGATCTCACAGCAAAATCCATACAAGTAGTGCCTCCACAATTTCAAGGCAAACACAAATATGCATAACTCTAAATCATGGGTTGGATAATTCCTCTCACGAGGCTTTAACTGACGAGAAGCATAAGCAATCACCTTACTCTCGTACATTAATACAACAACCAATCAAACACTTGAAGCATCACAAAATACGGTAAAGCCCATGCCCTTCTTGGGCAAAGCCAATATAAGAGCTGAAGTCAACAAATCCTAGAGCTTTTGAAAGCTCGCCTCACAAGCATCGGACTACTGAAAGGAAATCTTATTCTAAGTCAATTTATTCAAAGGATCTACATTAGAAGAGAAACCAACGACAAAACACCGATAATAACCAGCCAAGAAAACAAAACTCCAAATCTCAGTGGGCGATGTAGTGATGCGACCTGAACTAGGTCTTTGTCGTAATGGGCATCCCAAGTCCAACCAGGACTAGAGACCACCCCCGTTACCTAACCTAACCAACCAACGTATATCTTGAGTCGGATGAATTCTAAATATATAGAAAGATAGTGTTATTGCATAATCCAAGACTCTGGGATAGGTCTATATCTATGACCACCCAAACAAGTCCTACTGTCTGATACCCAATCGATAACCAATACCATAATCAAGAACCATAACCATATAGTTCTATAATAATTATATATAATTCCAAAATAAAAGAGGATGCAACAGTAAAAAATTTAGTCCAATGACATTAGGCCCGATATCAATGCCAATACCAAGGCTATCACCAATACTAATCCTGCCTATACCAACCTATAGTAGTTCCACAAAAGGCTCCAACCAAAAGAAAACCAATATCCAGATGGGGCATGCCCCAAAACATAGCAAAAACCAATATCTATAAATAAACCAAATTATATAAAAATGTCAATAACGTGAAGTAGAGACTTTGGAAAGATGAAAGCTCACCACTTTAATCCATAAACTGATCCTAAAATTTGATCACAATGCAAGATGAGTAGAACAACCTCCCTGCATCGTGTGGGGATACAACTGCCCAAAGATTGGTTAGCAGGTGAACGCTAGCATGAACTCAGGATAAGGATAAAATAATGCCATCCAGTAAAACTAAGTAAACCAACCATATGCAGATAAATCACACACACATATATATAACCATACTGGGAAAGGGAATCAATTTTAGTATGCATTTAAAACTATTAGCCCGAGTATGTATAGCTTAACCGTCCTTAACTACCCGTGGGCTATATGGGTCTAGTGTAACTCCTTGAACAGGCCCTAATGTGTGTAGCCTCATGAATCAAATATACCATAAGAGTAGGGGATTTTTGAGTACCCTTAGCTCTCCATGATACATATGTATAGTGTACTTAGAGGAGTCTCGTGTACCTCATAGTATCATATATTGCTGCTATGCCCAACCCCTCATGTCAGCAAATATGAGTTTCCAGTGTTCGTTCATTGAACTCCCACCTTCATGGTTAGCTATCACACCCCACCATTATTTCCCAATAAAAACCATTTACAACCAACCAATCCACTATTCCATTTATTATTAACCAAGGATATTAATAGTGGTATCGTCATACCGACTATAACTTAAAACTATTGTCCTTAGCCAAACCTTTTAAGGTTAGGGGATTCCCATTTACCCATTTACCAAGTTAACTTGGGGGAGTCCTATGTACCCCACAAGTGTTCCATTATTATATTTGCTTGGGGGATTCCATTGTACCACATAAGGATGCTTACTAACATATTTACTTGGGGGATTCCATTGTACCCCACAAGGAGTACAATTAACCACAACCACCAAACCATTACTAAACCATCCCATGCAATAGTTCCATTAAAAATCCAATAACATAGTAAAAGCATTATCATAGGCATTTTATCAAACAAGTTGGGGGCATAGTATTTCTAAAACCAAAACCAATTACCATATGACCATTCCCATGCAACCAATTATCTAAAATCACCATTTAAGCATGTAATAACACAATTAAAACATGGGAAAACCATAACCAAGCATGTATAACCAAAACTCCAACATATATTTGAAAACTCCAAAACCATGCAATAAATTATGCCATGAAAATATTATATAAAACCATGCCTTTAGTTAGAACTAAAAATGAGGGAAGAGTACATGCCTTAATTGAGAAGATAATAGAGAGAAATCACCAACCCAAGCCCCAACTAATACTTAAGATGAAACCCTAGCTTCCTTTGCCCAAGAACTTTAGAGAGGATTAGAGAGTGTTTTCTAAGTGTTAATGAATAGAATAATAGGGCAAATAACCTTCCAAGTGAGTTAAAAATCATTGGGCCTTATTAGGTTAAGTGGGGAAAAGTCCAGATTGCCCTCACTTAAACTGCATAAAATTCCCGTTAGGGGATACTATTAACCATACCAGTCATACCCTCTAATACGAGTGGTACCCACCATTCGTACCCTAGGCCTCCCCCTTGGACCTAACACTGTCCAAGGTATGACTTACCTAAACCAAATTGTACCCAAAGTATATGACACATACCTCTAAGCCGTACCTTTGGCAGAATAGAATCAAAAGAGGAATATCCACTATCACCCATACGTGTCTATGGTATGACTCATACCCTAGTATACGACTCATGGTGAGCCACTCGTACTCAGAGCAACTTAAGTTTCTAAGTCTAAGATTAAGTGCAGGAATGAACCAAACCCAACAACCCATATCCTCCAATACAACTCGTACTAATCAAGTTATATCCATTCCAGAAACTAAATTCAACTGACCATCCAACACTGGTTAGCGTACGCCCAACCCATATGAACCGTACCCTATCATATGACTAGTACTCCTTAGTCATATCTAGCCAGAAATCAAAAATCTAGGAAATTTTATACCGGTCAAAAACCCAGGATGTTATAGTCTCCCCTACTAGGAATATTCATCCCCGAGCAATGGACAAGGTAGGGTAACCACAGGCATAATTCATTTGCGTAATTAAATATCAATCAGACCTTTAACCAAGTTAGAAAATAATTATGCAAAAATATTAATATTTCCTTTAAAAAAGCTTGAAAACAAAAGTATGTTGAAGAAAACATACCTTTCCGCATGAATCCTAGGAGCAGAAAATAGTTGAGGATACTTGGACTGCATGTCCTCTTTCGCTTCCTATGTAACCTCTTCAACCTTGTGGTTCCTGATAACGTTCAACTTACACATCAATTTAAGTGCAAGACGATCGTTGTCAATATAATAACCCAACAAAATTGGGGTCGAATCCACGAGGAATAATATGAGTGGCGAATAGGTAAGTTCGAAATGAAAGTACTTACTAAATTCAAACTTAAGATACAAAAATTTAAGGGTTTTAAACATTTTCAAAGATATGATTACTTTTGGGCTTCTAAACTTCTAATTCAAGACTAAAAATAATTAGAGTATAATCAATTAAAATGGATCTTGGGGTTATGCTTTCCTAGGGGAAAGTTATACGTGTGAGCATGTTAATTCGGTGCAAATTCTAATCGTTGATGATGTGGTAGGATAGGTTTAAAGTCATTGAGGTTAGTTCTTCAATAAAACCTAAAAGATGTCACTCATTGAATCTTTCAAGTACCTAACGAGTGTGTCAATTAAAGCCACCAACACCTCAATTGGGCACCCTTTATTTCTAGGATGGTACCCAAGAGATAGCCAACCTCATATTCACCCTTATGTCTAAGATGGTGGACAATTAGCAAACTAAGCCCAGTAATTATCTGCTATTGCCTTGGTTCCCACATCCCTCTTTCAAGGATGATGAGGGTTCCTAAAGTTCACCCAAACCCTTCTTTCAAGGATGGTTTAGGCTTTTAAGAGCTTGGGGTTTTCATGCATAAACCTATTTTGGGTATTTAGGGCTTTCATCCATAAATCCCAATCATTTTACTCAAGCAATAGTAGAACCCAACACCAACACATTAGCATATACATATATGAATCACAACCTATGCATAAATGCACCCTATTCTAAAATAATTCTAAGAGGAAGAACTAGCAACTCATAAGGATAATAAAAAAAATATACCAAAATATACATCAATTTGGTTCATGACAAATAAAGATAATGCAAACCATACTTTAAGTTTCAATTAATTCTCAATGGAATTTGCTAATTCTCCACTTAGAAGTCACTCTAATGTCATCTTAGCTCAAGATTAGTACAAATTTAGCTCCAAGCTCTAAGAAAATTACAAAAACCCTAAACTAAGGATAAGAGGTAAGGTTATGGAATGATGGCCATTGAAGGATTTAAGCCAATAAAAGGAATTGAGCTCGGCTGGGTAAAGTTACATCTTTGCCCCTGGGTCAATTTCCACTCTCACGTAATCGCGGAAGATTGATCGCGATCGCACCTACTGTAATTAAGGAGGATTTATCGCGATCACCAATGGTTGACTAGTTTGACTAATCACAATCTCATCCCTTAGTCCGCGATCACGATAACTGAGGGCCAAATCCCAATCCTGCTTTAGCTTGTCTAGCTCTTACACTTCCATTCCCTTTTTGATCCTTTTTATCTCAAGGTTGCTTCTTTTCTTCTCAACACTTGTATTCCTACAAAATTTGGGAATTAGTGCATTTAACCGCAAATATGTCTCACTACTACATTCAAATCATAGTAGTGTAAACGAATGTTTAATGCAAATAAGTGGTAAACTCACCACTCATCAACACCCCCAACTTAAAACTTTGCTTGTCCTCAAGCAATACTATCTCTTACCATGAGACACTGCATATTTAGGCCCAAATTAGATGAGTCAAATGATCATGATGACTTCAACTTGGTTAGTACCACCAATAGCTCTTCAAACATGGGCAAGACTATTTTCATGACACCCCTCAACATAAAATGCAATTTTTAAGGATGCAAAAGACTTCAATGAGCAACCATGCTACAATCACTAATACTCTAGAAGTGACTTCTCTTTGACCTCAACTACATTATACTCTTTTTTTCTTATTTTTTGGGAGATGACAAAATCACCCAACTCAACTTATTTACATGCCTCCTCATAAGAAAGAAGATTCTACACACCAAGTTGTCAAATATGTAACAAAGAATTTAAGCACAAAACTCTCTCTCTCTCTTAAGAACTCTCAATGTTAACAAGTACCATGACATAGGCTTGCCCCTATTTTCAATCCCCACTACGATGAATCCACTTGGTTGGAATCTCGAAAGGCCTTTTTATCTTGTAACATAAGTTCGTGGTAGGGTAGGATATCATTTAGGAACATATGGCTACACGCTCCTTGAACATCTACATCACACTCTTTCATCCAATATTTGACCATGGTCCACTTCTTTTCTTTAAAAAAGTTCCTATATTTATTTCCTTAGTTCACCCTTTTTTTTATTTCCTTTTCTTGCATATTTTGTGCTTTTCTTTCCTTCGTTGGATACTTTTTTTTTCTTATACATTTGTTCTTAATGCTTTAGCTCTTAGGCATTCACTTACAACTTTGTGGCCCAAAGTTACCTCTTCCAATATCACCCCCAACTTAGGCTTTTAGCATTAATTTGCACCTTTAAGTTGAAGAAGGATAGGGTTCAAAAGACGGATAAGAATTGAAAGGCTCACAGCTTGTAATATGTTTGCCAAAGAAAGGTCTAAAGGCTCGAAGTGGGTGACTAGGGAAAATCTTTGTAATGGTAGGCTTTTTAGACTAAAGTAGACTTCCAATGTCACAGAGATGGCCTAGGATCCTCTCACCAACCAAATATAATCAAAATTGACTTTGAGAGACTAATAAGGCAAGTTCTAGATGTACAAGTCTACATGAGATGTACACAAATAACCTCACCACACATGAAATACAAATTCACCAAGGAGGCTGAATTGCCCATACAGCTAGAGATAAAATGGAGTATCTATCAATCTTTCACAAACCAAAAGTTGGAGTCACAAAAAGAGAAAAAAATTGTTACAAGATCGCTCAAGTGCATTCCCTTAATTTTTTTGGAAAAATTTTGGACAGAGGGAGGTGTTTGCTTTGTAATTGCACCATGCACAATTGGCTAATTATGGCACCAACCCAAGCCTTAGTCTCATATTTTGCCTTTTATATGGGAAAAAATATAGCTACTTAAACTTTGCCATAGGTATAAGTATCATCCCAATCCAAAATGCCACAAGTACTCAGACTTCCCTTGCATCCATGCCTCAAGATACAATCACGATGAGTTTTCCTTAAGAACGATGTCACTTAATCTATCATAGGGAAAGGCTTGCCCAACATCATTATTAAAAGAAATAGAAAACTAAAAATGAAAACAATTAATTCATAAAATTTCCATGCTTCGTGTGAACTAATTTCAAGTATTGCAAGCCAATGTGTACTCATACAAGAGAAGGGCCACCCACCCACAATAAAAAGACTTATAGTGACCTCACTACATAATACAAAAACATAATAAGGATTAAAGGACTCCCAAAAACCACATTGATAACCATGTTAAAAGTTGATAGGATAGGTGTGATCGTTTTACCAAGATCGCGATAACTGGGGCCACCTGCTCCTCTATTTTGCCCTATTTTTTGCATGGCTTCCACACTTCTAAACTTGATTTTCCCTTATTTTTGGCTTCCAACCTGTCCAAAGCACCTATAAAACATCAAAATTATATGACTTATTCAAAAGCATGTGGAGCGAATATTGAAAATGATAGGTTGCCTCCCATTAAGCACCTTATTTATTGTCACAACTTAGCTTTCTTCATCTTTCACTTATGTATCCACTTGGAAAACTTGAAATGCTCCCAAAATTTTGATCAATATATCTTTGTGGCACTTGGGGAGAGACGAGGGTGCCACAATACTACCTCTATCATTCCACTTTGAAGACTTGAATCTTATACCCAATTTCACATCTAATTTCCGAATAGGCTCATTGGGTATTGGTGAGAACATCAAGAATCCACTTGTTACACATTGTATTTTGTATTTTTGACCTTCAAGTGAGGGCCTTAATTTTTCCCTTTTGGAATGACAAACTCCAAAATGTAAGGATTTTACTCCTCATCTCCAAAATTCATCATTTGCTTAGTTGGTTCGACTTTCATCACATTCACCAAGCATAGTATTGAAAAGTGGTTTGAGTGAGGTCTTCTTCCTAATTCTGCAGTTACATCCTTCTTGACATTCTCACCTTGAAATGGACTAGAGCTTTCACAAAAAATTTACTTGGTTTCATCTTTCAACTCTAGTACCATTTCCTCATTTTTGGCATCTTCAAACATCTTAGGTTCAGTTGGTGGGGAAATCTCTAAGGCTTCTTCAATGTTGAACTCATTTAGAAGAGCGGGTATACCCATGGTATTTGAAAGATTGGCTTCATTACCCATCTTTTCTATCCTTTTGATTTCGTTATTACATTCCTTCACAGATTGATACATGAGATGTATGTTATCCCCCGTTGTGTCCACCTGATCCAAGATAAGTTGAAGCATTGCTTCAATCCCATTGTATTTGGCATGTTGTTCTTCCTTTTTCTTATCATAAGACCTATCAAAATCATAAGAAGAACTAGCAATTGGGTTAGTATAATGGGAAGGTGTATTTGGACAATCACTCCAATGTCCATCTTGACTACCACATAAGGAACAATCATACTCCCAAGAGGATCGAGATGGTGCCCACCTCTCTTTTCGGGGAGCATATATATAATTTTGTCAAAAGTGAGGTAAACCATAATATGGACATCGATTATCAAGATAAGATTTCCAACCACTAAACTCATAATCATTCCAAGATGCCACAGTAACAAATAAACATAACTAAAAATCTACCTAACACAAGAAACAAAAGAAAATAACAAGTAAATATTAATAAGTTTAAACCAAAGTGAGTAAGCTAAAATTCCAAACTAACTCAATATGCCAAATTATTCCCCATTAACGGTGCTATTTTTGATCACGCTCAACTTACACATCAATTAAGTGAAAGGTGATCATTGTCAATGTATGTCTAAGATGGTGAAAAATTAGCAAACTAAGCCAAATAATTGTATACTATTGCCTTGGTTCCCACATCCCTCTTTCACAGATGATGAGGGTTTCTAAAGCTCTCCTAAACCCCTCTTTCAAGGATGGTTTAGGATTTAAAGAGCTTGGGGTTTTCACCCACAAACCCATTTTAGATATTACCCATAAATCCCAAGCAATTTACTCAAGCAATAGTAGAACCCAATGCCAACACATTAGCATATACATAAATGAATCACAAGCCACACATAAATGCACCCCATTCTAAAATAATCCCAAGAGGAAGAACTAACAACTTATAAAGATAATAAGCAAAACTATACCAAATCTCCATCAATTTAATTCATGAAAAATAAAGAGAATGCAACTACACTTTAAATTTCAATGAATCCTCAATAGAATTTGCTAATTTTCCACTTAGAAGTCACTCTAATGTCTTCTTAGCTCAAGATTAGTATAAATTTTCCTCCAAGCTCCAAGAAAATTACAAAAACCCTAAACTAAGGATAGGAGGTAGGGTTATGGAATGATGGTCATTAAAGGATTTAAGACTATAAAAAAATTGAGCTCGATTGGGTGAAATTACATCTTTTTCCTTGGGTCAATTTTTGCTCTCACGCAATCGCGGAAGATTGATCGCGATCGTACCTACTGTGATCGTAGAGGATTTATTGCGATTGCCATTGGTTGACTAGCTTGACTGATCGTGATCTCAACCCTCAGCCCGTGACCGCGATAATTAAGGGACAGATTTTGCTCCGGCTTTAGCTTGTCCAGCTCTTACACTTCTATTCCTTTTTTGATCTTTTTTAGCTCAAGGTTGCTTCTTTTCTTCTTAGCACTTGTATACCTGAAAAATATGGGAATTAGTGTATTTAACCACAAATATGTCTCATTATTACATTCAAATCATAGTAGTGTGAATGAATGTTGAATGCAAATAAGTGGTAAACTCACCACTCATCAGTTCCACCATAAAATCTTAATGAGGCCACATCCTTGGTACTACATCCTTGGTTCGTAACTGAAATACCCTGTACATTTCTAAGCTAGAAAATGAACCATTGATCCTATGTATGAAACCTCCAATCTTATAATTCATATTTGAGTACATTACTTACAATGAGTATCCTAGTGAAAAGAGAGCTTATGATGTCTTAAACGTGTTCATAAGAGTCCCCTAAAGTAATGCAAGCTATCAAGTTTTAGTATTTGATTTTGTAAGGGTCATATTTAAACAAGTATAACTTGATGTATATGTGGTATTTTGGAATATTTAGACCCACCAAATTTTATAGAATAGATTATCTTTCCAACGATACCAATTTTGCCAAAATCCGACCACCGAGCGAAAAGTTATGGCTTTGCAAAATGGAGTGCGTCGCCTAAGGCTACTGGAATGGTTATACCATAGGTTAGGTGCCGCCCAACCTAGATTAGGCAATGGGAAATGCGTCGCATACCTTATGGCCCAACTGACGTAAACACTCCATTTTTTGAGTTATTTTGAGGGCAACTAAGTCTTTTGACACTCCTTACACATCCCTAAACTTAAACTTATGAAATTAATAGCTCCTAATCACATTATAACCCTATTAACATATGAAGTTCATCAACTAAGATCAATAGAAGAAAAGCAACTAGGGTTTAAATTCAAGATTCAATTCTCAAGAAATTCATCATCAATCCTCTCCAAATCAAGAACCAAGATATGTTAGATGTTGATTCATGGTTTCCTTCCACCCATGAATCTCAAGAATCCTTTTGAATTATAAAGATTGTGTATTTATGATTTTCATGATTATGATTGAATTGAAGTTCATGTTTATGTTATTTTTGGGATATAATTCATGTTCTAGATTACAAGTTGCAAGCTTTGATCCTAGTATGTGATGACTTACATGATATTCATGATAAACCCCTTCAAATTGCATATTGATTGATGTAGCCATGTTATTTAGATGCAATATGTGTTGTATAACGAAAGCATGCTCCCCATATGTTTGATTAAATGCCTAGGTGAATGAAGTAGTGCCATTATAGCATGTTAATATGAAATCCCCATTTGTGTACAAGTTAATGTATGTTAAGTCTTTGTTGAAAGGCTTGGGTGACTGAATAATGAGACAGTAGTATGCATGCCCATACGTCTACAAGTTTATGACTGTAAATATTTGAAAAGATGCTTCAGTGATTGTATTGTGAATGATAGATGATTGACATGTTATTCAAGAATTGTTATGCTTTACTTTATGCTATCGAGTCCTGGGGGTATTTAATACCCGATAATTTAGCTGTGTGCCTAGAGCTAATGTCAGTTATAGTACTCTCAGTCACGTCACAATCAGTAGTATCCTCAGCCAGTTACAGTATTTAGTAGAACTTAGTCAGCTTCATTACTTAGGAAAACTCAATAATCTCATTATCAGTCCAACTCAACTCAGTAATTAATTCAGAACTCAGTAGTATTCATCCAGTTAACAGAATTCAGTAGTTTTTTGTAAGTCTACAAAACTCAGTAACTCAGTTCAGTTCAGTTAAATAGTACGATCAGTAACAGCTCAGTCAAGCCTAGTGTGAATTAGCGAATCAGTTTAGTGCCATTCAGTTGGGAGTAGGACTCAGCACCGAGCGAGCATAGGGATGGGGCTCACCCATTAGATAAGACTGAGATTGCTAGAAGTAATCCCTAAGTTCCAGAACTACATAGCTAGCGTAGGTTATGAGATGTCACACGTTAGATAGGACTGGCATACTCTGGGATCACCCGCTAGTACAAGACTGATCTCAGGGGTCACTAGCTAGATTGGGACTGACTCCACAGCGGTTGTCTTTACCCGTGGTACGGTATTGACACCCTTCCAGCTGGGGTTATAGGTTGGACCCCACTAGTTCAGATTCAAGGAAGATTGGTTAAATGACTATTTCCCACAGTCTCAGTTTAAGTCTCAGTCTTCAGAATAGAACTCATATCAGTATTAGGGAAATCAGGACTAACAAATACAGTCACTCAGATCAGTAAAGTACTTAGATAGTTCCATAGATCCAGAGATCACCCGCTAGATAGGACTGATCTCAGATTAAGTCAATCATTTTCATTATAAGCAGATTCTGAGATCACCCGCTAGATAGGACTGATCTCAGCTTCAGTCAATCAGATATCAGTATTATTAGACTCAGACATCAGAAATCCAGTTATTAGGATTCAGTATTCAATGTTACTACAATTTCAGTTATAGTCTATGCACTCATGCATGTATCCTCATTCAGTAGTCTTATGATATTTAGTCAGTATTGTTCATGCATGTAAACCCTTGCATTCAGCCTTACCTTATCTAGCGTACTAGTATATTCTCACGTACTGACAAATACTTTTCTCTTGCGCTATGGTGTCTTATACCATAGGTTTAGAAGCATGGGATCCAGAGCACCCTTAGCAGTTCAGATTCAGCTAGTACTAGTAGACTTAGCAGTGAGTCCTCATCATTTGAGGATGTTCCTTATTTTATTATTGCATTAGATATAGCATTTCAGTAGATGGAGTTAGTTGGGGGATTGTCCCATCAACTCCTTATTCAGACAGTTTAGAGGCTTTTTCAGACTATAGTATTTTCACACAATTGTTTTAGTTTTGGTATTATTATACTTTGTTTAGTTTTATTTAAGTATTGAACTTTATGTTAAGTTTCTGCCAGTTTTCTGCAATTTTGCAATATATTATTCAGTGCTCAATTACAGATATTAGTCATGGGTTAGCTTGTGGTCCTTCGGGGTCATAAACACTGTGTAGTGTCCGAGGTTTAGAATCCAGGGCATTACAGTAACCAACGAACCTGCCAATCTAATATCTCAATCGGGACCTCTTCATAGGACAGAGAATCTGAGATACCAATCCTTCAAAGGGAATAACCAAAGAAGGATCACTAATTCACTTACTTAACATGGAAACATGAAATACTGGATGAATGGAGCTAAAACTAAAAGGTAACTCCAATTCATAAGCCACATTACCAACCCTCCGTAAAATCGCATAAGGACCAACAAACTGAGGACTGAGCTTCCCTTTTTTACCAAACCGTATTACTTCATTCTTGGGAGATACCCTTAAGAACACCTGATCCCTAACCTCAAAGTCCAAGTCTCTATGCCTTACATGCGCATAGGACTTTTGACGACTTTGGGAAACCTTAAGTCTATCCTGAATCACCTTCACTTTTTCCATAGCCTGATAAATCAACTCCAGACCGAACATATCCACCTAACGAAGCTCAAACCAACCAATAGGAGATCTACACCTCCTACCATACAATCCTCAAAAGGGGCCATACCTATGCTAGAATGGTAACTATTGTTTTATGCAAACTCTACCAAAGGTAGATGCTCAACCTAATTACCACCATAATCAATCACGCATGCCTGAAGCATACTCTCCAACATCTAAATAGTCATCTCTGCTTACTCATCCATTTGAGGATGAAAAGCAGTACTCAGGCTAACCGTAGTCCCCAATCCTTTTTGAAAAGACTGCCAGAAATTAGATGAAAACTGCATGCCCACAATCAGAGAAAATCAAAACAAGTACCCCATGCAGCTTCATAATCACCTAAAGATACAACATTGTATAATCCTCTGCCAAAAAGGTAGTCCTCACTGACAAAAAGTGAGAAGACTTTGTCATCTTATCCACGATGACCCAAATCGAATCAAATTAATTTCGAGACTGAGGAGGACCGGTAATGAAATCCATATTGATTACCTCCCATTTCCATCTAGGTAAATCAATTTCTTGATATAACCCATCAGGCCTCATATGCTCAACTTTGACTTGTTGGCGCACCAAGCACTTGGATACAAAATTAGCCACATCCCTTTTCATACCATTCACCAATACTTCTTGAGATCATGATACATTTTTGTCAAACTGGGATGAACAATATAGCGCGATTCATGTGCCTCATCCAAAACCCTTTGTCGCAAACTATCGACATCAGGAACACACAACCTTACTTGGTACCGTAAAGTACCATCGCCACCGATCTCAAATACCAACACATTTTGCGCACCAACATCACTCTTGATTTTTATTAAGACAGGATCTAGCACTTGATTTTCCTTGATCTTTGCACCAAGAGATGACCTAACCATTTCTTGAACCATCACACCACCCTCCTTGGAGTCCACGAGACGAACTCCAAAATTAGCCAAGCAATGAATATCCTTCACCAATTCTCGCTTTCTTTCTCAACATGAGCAAAATTCCCCATGGAAAACATTCTAAGAGTATCAACAACCACGTTAGCTTTACCTGGGTGGTAGTGAAGATTCATATAATAGTCCTTGAGAAGCTCCAACCATCTTCTTTGCCTGAGATTTAGCTCTTTTTCAGTGAACACATATTGTAGACTCTTATTATCAGAGAAGACGTCCAAGTGCACTCTATATAAATAATACCGCCAGATTTTCAGATAAAAAACCACTGCCCACAACTCCAAATCAAGAGTAGGATAGTTCCTTTTATGCACCTTTAACTACCTAGAAGCATAGGCAATCATCTTCCCATGCTGTATCAAAACACAACCAAGTTCCACCCGAGACGTATCACAATAAACCACAAACCCCTCATTGCCTTCAGGAAATGCCAAAATTAGAGCCGAAGTTAGCTGATCCTTAAGCTTCTCGAAACTCCCTTCACACTCATCTGACTAAGAAAACTTTACCTTTTTCTAAGTCAACTTAGTCAATGGGGAAACTATCATCAAGAAACTTTCCATAAACCGCCTATAACACCCAGTCAAACCCAAGAAGCTCCAAATGTTGGTTAGAGTAATGGGTATAGGCCACTTCTTTACCATAACCACCTTTTGCAGATCCACCATGATCCCCTTACTAGAAATAATATGACCTCAGAAAGTCACAACGTTTAACCAAAACTCACACTTGGAGAACTTGACATACAACTGTTGTTCCTTCAAGGTCTGTAACACCACATGGAGATGATTGGCATAATCCACCTCACTTTTAGAATACACCAAGATGTCATTAGTAAACACAATGAAAAAAAGATCTAAGAACAGCTTGAAAACCCTGTTCATTAAAGCTATAAATATCACCAGGGCATTAGTCAAGCCAAATTATATCACCAAGAATTCATAGTGCCCATACCGAGTGTGAAAAGCCATCTTAGGGATATCCACCTCCCTAATCTTAAGTTGATGATACCCAGACTGAAGATCTATCTAATAAAAGAACTTGGAACCTTGTAAATAATTAAACAAGTTATCTATCCTTGGAAGAGGATACTTGTTCTTGACCGTTACCTTATTCAACTATCGATAGTCAATGCACATTCGAAGTGAACCATCCTTCTTGTGCAGAAACAACACCGGTGCACCCCACGGGGATACACTAGGATGAATAAACTCCTCATCCAGAAGATCCTTAAACTGCTCCTTGAGTTCTCTCAACTGAATTGGAGCCGTCCATAAGGAGGAATAGATATTTGACGAGTGTCCAAAACCAAAATCAATACCAAACTCAATCTACCTATCCAGAGGAACACCAGGAAGATCATCTGAAAAGACCAAAGGAAACTCACTTACTAGTGGAACCAAATAAAAAGAAGGACCTTCCAAGTTAGAATATTTAACTCGAACCAAGTGATAAAGAAACCCTTTAGAGATTAATTTTTGAGCTCTATGATAAGAAATAAACCTTTCCCTAGGAGGTAAAGAACCACCCTCCCACTCTATAATTGGTTCACCAGGGAACCTAAAAACAACCTTACGGGTCTAATAATATAAGGATATGTATCTAGAGTGTAACCAATCTATACCTAGAATAACATCGAAATCAACCATATCAAGTTCAAATAAATCCACCAAAGTCTGCCTACTACTAACAGATACCATGCACCCCCTATAGACACTTTTAGCAATAATTAAGTTACCTACTGGAGTAAAAACAGAAATAGATCTAAAATAAGCTCCGAATCAAAACCAAAACACACAGCC
Organism: Capsicum annuum; assembly: GCF_002878395.1. Taxonomy (NCBI): domain Eukaryota; kingdom Viridiplantae; phylum Streptophyta; class Magnoliopsida; order Solanales; family Solanaceae; genus Capsicum; species Capsicum annuum. The sequence goes on along the minus strand of NC_061113.1, from coordinate 53,999,190 downwards.
ATAAAGAGGCTCATATAATAAAGAGTGGACACCAGATCATGCAAATAATACATATCAAAGGAAAAGAGTTGCAACATACTAGTAACGACATCAGGCGATGCCTCAGACTCCTTTCAAGATACAAAAGCATATAACCTATTTTGATCGGTGCTGGTACCAAAAACAAGAGCAGACGTAAAAGCAGAACCACTAGGTGCAGGAGCAAAAGATGAAGCAACCGGAGCATTGACCGCTCCTGAAGAACCCTTACTAATAAGAAAATTCCTGAGTATATGGCTTGGCTGGCTATATTTAAAACATTTGTCCTTATCTTCATCACAAAATCCCTAATGAAGACGACCATAGAATTGTCAAGGGGGCATAAAGAAGCTGACTGAGCCCCACTCTCCTGAGATTGGGCACTCTGTGATTGAAATTATCGCCACCCTATTAATGCCTATCACCTGACTGCTTTGGATAAGGAGCACTAGCAGAAGATAAGGATCTAGAACTCCCCCACTTCTTCTTTGGCTACTTACCACCATCCCAACCACATTATTATTTCTCACTACTATAACACCCCATATATTTCTAAGCTAAGAAGTGAGTAAGTATTCCTATGTATAAAATCTCCTATCCTGTGATTCATACTTGAGTACATGACTTACAATGAATATCCTAGTGATAGGATAGCTTATGATGCATTAAGCATGTTCATATGAGTCACTTAAGGTAATACAAGCTAAGAGTTTTTGAATCCATCAAGTTTTAGTGTTCGATTGTGCAAGAGTCATCTTTTAATGAGTATAACTCAATGATAATATGGTATTTTGGATGATTTATACCCACCAAATTATAGAGAATTGAATTATCTTTCCAACGATACCAATTTTGCCTTAATCCAATACCTGAGCAAAAAGTGATACCCATTTTTGTGAAAGACAGTAAGGATAGGCGATTGGTTTGGCACCGCGCAACCAAACATAGGCGATTGGTTAGGTGTCGCGCAACCTAGCTTAGGCAATCACTTGGGCGCCGCCTAAGTCAGTTACAGGTGCCAAAAATACTCCATTTTGAGTTATTTTAAGGGTAATTAAGTCTTTTAACACTCCTTACACGTCCCTAAACTTAACCCTATGAAATGTATAGCTTCTAAACATATTTCAACCCTATTATCATCTCAAAGCTCATCATCCAAGAGAACTAAAAGAGAAAAACAACTAGGGATGTGCAACTAAGGTTGAAGATCCAAATTCAAAGTAATTCTTCCGTCAATCATTAAGAATCTTCCTTCTAAGGTATGTGTAAGTTGATTCATGGACTCCTTTCGTCCATTAAGATCAAGAACCATCTTTTAAATTTTGTATTATGATGTTTATGTTGTTGGTGGTTGATGTTCATGTGGTTGGAGTTTGATGATGCCTAAGATGGGATCTTTGTATGTTTATTGTGAGGATATGGTGGTATTTAACGTATAAATGTGTGAAATTGGTGGTTGAATATTTGTAATCTTGATGAATCCACCTATGCCTAAGATGTGCATGTAAGGTGTTTGTGAAAATACCTAAGGGAATAGAAATCATGCTTTTATGACATAATAAGTCCTAAATGACTATTACATGTTCTAAGTTTATGTTCAACGTGATCCCCATGCTATTGTCTTGAATTGAAGAAGTTGTACGAGATGCTCATGATATTGTTGCGATATGGAATGACCATTTTATTGAAGCCATGCAAGTATATACATGTTGTGTGCATTCCTGATCATGTGATAGTTTGTTGAGAATCATTCTTATTATAAAAGCCTTACTTATGATATTGTGAATTGTGGACTCAAATCTTGTGATCAAGTTATGTCATGTGTGTCAGTTTCCTCCTATCAAGTCCTGGGGGTACTTTTACCCAAAAACTATAGCTGTGTGCCTAGAGCCATGTCATGTTTCATGATATTTGAATTCAAGCTATGATTCAATAGACTTCAGTGAGTCGTCTGACTCAGGAAAACCTCATGAGCTTAGTCAGTTGTCAGATATAAGTAACATTTCACTAGTCAACTAAATTTAGTAAGATTAAGTTATACACAGTTAGTTATTCATGTCTAGTCCCTCCAGATAGGAGTAGAGGTTAGCACTGATTGAACCCAAGGATGGGAGCTCATCTGCCAGTTCAGGGTGTGATTCTTAGTAGTCATCCTTGTGTTCCAAAACTACGTAGCCAGCATAGGTTGAGACATCTTAACTTGTCAGATTAGGGTTGATGAGGCGGCTTAACCAGTCAGTTTAGGGTTCCCACCATTCTCATTGAGTACCCGCCAAATTAGGGTCACTCACAGGCTGTCCTTACCCGTGGCACAGTATTGACACCTCTCCAGTCGGGCTAGAGATTGGACCCCAGCTTAGCCATAACGGCATACATGAGGAATGTCGGTTAAACACTACTTCCCACAGTTTTAGTATCAATCTCGATAAAAGAACTCAGGGCGTTCTTCAGATTTCAGTATATACAAGACTGTCAAATATAGTCGGCCATGTTATTAGTTTCAGTATCAGTCATGACGGTTATTAATAAACCATGTATTAGCTTACAGGTCATGCTATCACGTATTCACGGTCCCTGTTTCTATATATGTGTGTTTGCACTCCTACGTTCATATTAGTCAGTCAGTGTTGTTCATGCATGAAATCCTTTATGTTCAGCGTACCTTCCTCGTATACTTAGTACTCCAATTGTACTAATGCATTTGCGCTATGGTGCTTTCTTTTCATATTACATCATAGGTTTCGAGACACGAGCTCTAGCCCAGCAGTAGCGGTAGCATTCCAGTCGCAGAGACAAAGTGAGTCCTTATTGATTCGAGGAAAATATGATTTGATACATTTATTTATTTCTTCAGTTCAGTTTCATGGAGTTAGTTGGAGACATGTTCCTTCAACTCCTTATTTAGATAGTTTAGAGGCTTTTAGATTTACGTTCAGACTTAGCTTTCAGATTGAGTTGTTTTAGGTATTTTCACCCACATAATTTTATTCAGTTGAACCTTATGGCCTTATAGTTCTATGTATTCCGCATTATTATATCATGATTTGTAGTATACAGGTACAAATATCAATCATGGGTTAGCTTATGGTCCCTCGGGGTTATGAGCACCGTGTAGCATTCCGGTTCAGTGAATCGAGGTGTTACAAACATGGTATCAGAGCCTAAGGTTCAATAGAGTCCTAGAAAGTCTAAAAGCCGCATCTAGTAGAGTCTTGTATATGGGTGTGTTGCGTGCCACATTTGAGGCTATAAGATATTTTAGGAACAGTCCCCTTTCTTCATTATTCATGTCATGCTAGTGATCATAATCACAAGTTAAAATATCAGTCTAATCCATTCTTCTCTTATTCTAGACCATGGCCCCAAAGAGAAGAAACCAGCCAGCTTCTCAGCCCAAAGATCCTTTGGGCAAACATGTTTCCCATGCAAAATTTAGAGCCGTATTTACCACACTTGCTCAGTCCATGGCTGCATAGAATGAATGGTTACCAGTCATTCCGGCTAATCCAGTGGCCAATCCCAAAGCAGCTAGGGTTCGGTACTTCACCCGGATGAACCCTCCATCTTTCCATGGGTCTAAGTCTGATGAGGACCCTCAGGAGTTCATTGACCAAGTCCAGAAGGTCATTGACATCATGGGTGTTACTTCTATTGAAAGTGCTGAGTTATCCGCCTACCAGTTATAGGATGTTTCACATGATTGGTACAAACAGTGAAAGTCTGAGAGGTTAGATGATGCAGGCCCTGTCGAGTGAGAGGAATTTGTCACAACCTTGTTAGACATATTCTTTCCACAAGAGCTGAGGGAAGCCAAAGTTCTTGAGTTCATCAACCTCACGCAGGGGAATATGACCGTTACGGAGTATTCTCTCAGATTTACTCAGCTAGTCAGGTATTCTCCTCATGTGGTTGCAGACAATAGAACTAAGATGAGCAAGTTTGAGTTAGGGGTCAATGATAGAGTGGTAAATGAGTGTAGGTCTACAATGCTGATCGATGATATGACCTTATCCAGACTCATGATCCATGCCCAGCAAGTAGAAGAGCAGAAGTTTAAGACAAGGGAGAGACAGAACAAGAGAGCAAGGTCTGGTAACTTCAACTTTTCTCACCCCAAGTCAGATGGAGGAAACCGTTCACAGTTTTGCTCTAAGTCAGCCGTTCCAGCTCCTTCCTCTACCAGCGCTCTAGTGCCGAAGTTCAGAGACGGCAATAGAGACAAAGCACCAGGCTCTAAATCTCAGGAAAGTATTAGCAGTGCCTGAATGAATCCCCTTTGTCAGACTTGTGGTAAGAACCACAGGGCATTTGCAGAGCTGGTAGTGATGTCTTTTTTGGTTGTGGAAAGCCAGGCCACAGGATTAGGGAGTGTCTGCAGTCAAGTCTTCAGGGATAGCAAAATTATTCTACAGCTCAGTCCAGTTGCCCGAACCAGCAGGGTGCCATTTCCAGTGCTACCAGTGGGCAACGCCCAAACAGACTCTATGCTCTTTAGTCCCGGTAGGATTAGGAAAATTCTCTTGATGTCATTACTGGTACATTACAGAATTTCTATGTTCATGTTTATGCTTTGCTAGACCTAGGTGCATCTTTGTCTTTTATTACTCCATACATAGCAGGCAATTTCGGAATCAGTCCAAAAGTCCTAGCAGAGCCCTTCTTAGTCTCTACCCGAGTGGGTAAAACCATTGTAGCTCGACGGGTATACAGGAACTGCCCGGTTATAATATCTCAAAAATCCATGTCAGCAGATTTAGTAGAGTTAGAGATGACTGATTTTGATATCATTCTCAGCATGGATTGGCTTCATTCCTGCTATACCACAGTCGACTGTAGAAATAGGATAGTTTAGTTTTAGTTCCCGAATGAGCCCATCCTAGAGTGGAAGGGTAGTATTTCAGCATTCAGGGGTCAACTTGTTTCCTACCTTCGGGCAAGGAAAGTGATTTCTAAAGGGTGTGTGTATCATCTCATGCATGTTAAAGATTCCAGTTCTAAATCTCCCAGCCTCGAAACAGTCCCTATTGTTGATTAATACTCAGATATCTTTCCCAAAGATCTTCCAGGCATTCCTCCCGAAAGGGAAATAGACTTTGGCATAGACCTTCTTCTGGATACTCAACCTATTTCTATTTTGCCACATAGAATGGCAACAGTAGAACTCAAGGAACTGAAAGATCAGTTGAAGGATCTCTTAGATAAGGGATTCATCAGACCCAGCATTTCCCTATGGGGTGCGCCAGTGTTATTCGTGCACAAGAAAGACGGTTCTCTCAGGATGTGTATTGATTACCGTCAACTCAACAAGGTCACAGTCAAGAACAGATATCCTCTACCCAGGATTGATGATCTATTTGACCAACTTTAGGGTGCCAGTTACTTCTCCAAGATAGACCTCAAATCAAGCTATCATCAGCTCAGAGTTAGAGAATGTGACATTCCAAAGATAGCTTTTCGTACTCAGTATGGTCACTTTAAATTTTTAGTCATGTCATTTGGTCTTACCAATGGCCCTACAGCTTTTATGGATTTGATGAACCGTGTGTTCAAGCAGTACTTGGATATGTTTTTTATAGTCTTTATGGATGATATTCTAGTCTATTCTCACACAGAGCGTGATTATGCAGACCATCTCAGGATTGTTCTTCAGACTCTCAGGGATCACCAGTTATTGACTAAGTTTAGCAATTGCAAATTTTGGCTAAGATCAGTAGCATTTCTTGGCCATATTATTTTCAGTGATGGTATTAGAGTAGATCCTCAGAAAACTGAGGCAGTAAGAAACTGGCCCAGACTCGTATCTCCATCAGATATTAGGAGTTTCTTGGGTTTGGCTAGATATTACAGATGGTTTCTTGAGGGATTTTCTTTTATTGCATCTCCCATGTCCAGATTGACTCAGAAGAAGATTAAGTTTCAGTGGTCAGATTCATGCGAGAAAAGCTTTCAAGAGTTGAAGACTCGACTCACCTCAGCTCTAATTCTAGCTATTCCAGATGGTTCAGATGGTTTTGTAGTCTATTGTGATGCATCCAGAGTGGGTTTAGGTTGTGTCCTCATGCAGCATGGTAAGGTCATAGCCTACACCTCCAGACAGTTAAATCCACATGAGAAGAATTATCCTACTCATGATCTTGAGTTAGCAGCGGTAGTTTTTGCCTTAAAGATTTGGAGGCATTGTCTCTATGGAGTTCATGTAGATGTCTTCACAGACCATAAAATTCTCCAGTATGTCTTTTCCCAGAAAAATCTCAATCTTCGCCAGAGAAGATGGTTAGAGCTCTTGAAGGATTATGATATGAGTGTTCTTTATTATCTGGGAAAGGCTAATGTTGTGGCCATCACTCTCAGTTGACTCTCCATGGGTAGTATTTCTCACGTTGAGGATAGTAGGAAAAAGATGGCTCAGGAGATCCATCAGCTGGCCAGACTAGGCGTTCACTTAGTCGATTCTTCAGAGGGTGGTGTATGTATTCATAGTAGTTCAGAGTCTTCTCTAGTTTCTGAGGTGAAAGAGAAACAAGACAGGGATCCTAGCCTTGTCAGGCTTAAAGAGTCAGTTGAGAATCAGAAATTTGAGGTTTTCTCCCAAGGGGGAGATGGTGTTCTTCATTGTTAGGGTCGTCTATGTGTTCCAGGTGTAGATGAATTGAGGCAGTGAATTCTTGCAGAAGTGCATGGTGCGCGATACTCTATTCATCCAGGGGCCACTAAGATGTACCACAATATACGAGAGATTTATTGGTGGAGTGGGATGAAAAGAGATATTGCAGAGTTTGTGGCTAAGTGCTTTACACGTCAGCAGGATAAGATAGAGCATCAAAAACCTAGTAGTTCCATGCAAGAGTTTACCATTCCTACTTAGAAGTGGGAAGAAGTTAACATGGACTTCGTGATGGGTTTGCCTAGAACTCATCATCAGCATGATTTAGTCTGGGTCATTATAGATAGAATGACCAAGTCAGCTTATTTACTTCCTGTTCGTACTTCTTATTCTGCCGAGGATTATGCCAAACTCTATATCAGGGAGTTAGTCAGGTTACACGGTGTTCCACTATCTATCATCTCAGACAGAGATACCCAGTTCACTTTTCACTTTTGGAAAGCATTCCAAAAGGGTCTTGGTACCCAAGTCCATCTCAGCGCAACATTTTATCCTTAGACAGATGGTCAATCAGAAAGGAACATTCAAAATATTGAAGATATGCTAAGGGCGTGTTCAATTGACTTCAAGGGAAGTTGGGATAACCACTTTCCTTTGATTGAGTGTGCATACAATAATAGCTATCATTCTAGTATTCAGATGGCTCCATTCGAAGCTCTCTATGGTAGGAGATGTAGATCTCTGATTGGTTGGTTCAAAGTTAGTGAGGCCTCAATCATAGGTCCTGACTTAGTATTCGATGCCTTAGAGAAAGTTCAGTTGATCAGAGAGAGAATCTGGGCTTCTCAGAGCCGATAGAAGTCCTATGCAGATATTTGTAGAAAGGATCTCGAGTTTGAGGTCAATGACTAGGTGTATCTTAAGATCTCTCCCATGAAGGGAGTGAAGAGGTTCGGAAAGAGAGGGAAACTCAATCCCTGGTATGTCCGTCCCTTTAGAATTCTGTCACTTTGAGTTGCCTTCAGATCTAGCCTCAGTCCATCCAGTCTTCCATGTCTCTTTGCTAAATAAGTGCATAGGTGACCCAACAGTTTTTGTCCCTATTCAGAGCATCGACATTCAAAACAACCTCTCTTATGAAGAGATTCCAGTTGAAATCTTAGATTATCAGACTCGTAGATTGAGGAACAAAAAGGTCCCTCCAGTCAAGGTTCTTTGGCGAAATCAGTCTCATGAGGGAGCTACTTGGGAAGCAGAAGAAGATATGCATACCAAGTATCCTCACCTTTTCCCCGCCAATTCAGATCGAGCTCAAGGTAACAGTTCTCCTTAATCTTACTCAGTATATACGCGAGTTCAGTATGTTTAGCATGTTAGTCATGAGATCAAGTTTTAGTTCTTCATATTTAGTTCAGGTTCTATTGTCTTGTATCCCATCTCAGTAAATTCTCATTCGAGGACGAATGTTCCCAAAAGGGAGATATTATAATACCCCACATGTTTCTAAGCTAGGAAGTGAGTAAGTATTTCTACGTATGAAATCTTCTATCCTATGATTCATAATTGAGTACATGACTTACAATGAATATCCTAGTGATAGGATAGCTTATGATGCATTAAGCATGTTCATATGAGTCACTTAAGGTAATATAAGCTAAGAGTTTTTGAATCCATCAAGTTTTAGTGTTCGATTGTGCAAGGGTCATCTTTTAACGAGTATAAATCGATGATAATGTGATATTTTGACTGATTTAGATCCACCAAATTTTAGAGAATTGAATTATCTTTCCAACGATACCAATTTTGCCTTAATCCAATACCCCAGTGAAAAGTTATGCCCATTTTTGTGAGAGACAGTAAGGAGAGGCGATTGGTTAGGCGCCGCCCAACCAACCATAGGCGATTGGTTAGGCGCCGCCTAACCTAGCTTAGGTAATCACTTGGGCACCGTCTAAGTCAGTTCTAGGTGCCAAAAATACTCCATTTTGAGTTATTTTAAGGGTAATTAAGTCTTTTAACACTCCTTACATGTCCCTAAACTTAACCCTATGAAATATATAGCTTCTAAACATATTACAACCCTATTATCATCTCAAAGCTCATCATCCAAGAGCACTAAAAGAGAAAAACAACTAGGGATGTGTAACTAAGCTTGAAGATCCGAATTCAAGGAATTCCTCCGTCAATCATCAAGAATCTTCCTTCTAAGGTATGCGTGAGTTGATTCATGGACTCCTTTCGTCCATGAAGCTCAAGAAAACCTCATGATCTTAGTCAGTTGTCAAATATCAGTAACATTCCACCAGTCAACGGAATTCAATAAGATTAAGTCATGCACAATCAGTTATTCATGTCCAGTCCCTCCATATGGGAGTAGAAGTTAGCACCAAGTGAACCCAAGGATGGGAACTCACTCGTCAGTTCAGGGTGTGATTCTTAGTAATCATCCTTGTGTTCCAGAACTACATAGCCAGCTTAGGTTGAGACATCTTAACCCGTCAAATTAGTGTTGATGGGGTGGCTTAACCCGTTAGTTTAGGGTTCCCACCGTTCTCATTGAGTACCTACCAGATAAGGGTCATTCACAGGCTGTCCTTACCCATGGCACGGTATTGACACCCCTTCAGTCGGGGCAGAGATTGGACCCCAGCTTAGCCATAATGGCATACATGGGGCATGTCGATTAAACACTATTTCCCACAGTTTCAGTATCAGTCTCGGTAAAAAAAGTTAGGGCGTTCTTCAAATTTTAGTAGATATAGGACTGTCAGATACAGTCGTCCATGTTATCAGTTTCAGTATCAGTCATGACAGTAATCAATAAACCATGTATTAGCTTACAGGTCATGCTATCACGTATTCACGATCCCAGTTTCTATATATGTGTGTTTGCACTCCCACGTTTATATAAGTCAGTCAGTGTTGTTCATGCATGAAACCCTTTATGTTCAGCCTACCTTCCTCGTATACTTAGTACTCCAGTTGTACTGGCACATTTGCGCTATGGTGCTTTTTTTTCATGTTACACCATAGGTTTCGAGACACGAGCTCCAGCCCAGTAGTAGCGGTAGCATTCCAGTTGTAGAGACACAGTGAGTCCTCATTGATTCGAGGACAATATGATTTGATACATTTATTTATTTCTTCAGTTCAGTTTTACGAAGTTAGTTGGAGACATGTTCCTTTAAGTCCTTATTCAGATAGTTTAGAGGCTTTTAGATTTATGTTCAAACTTAGCTTTCAGATTGAGTTGTTTTGTGTATTTTCACCCACATAATTTTATTCAGTTGAACCTTATGGCCTTATAGTTCTATGTATTCCGCATTATTATATCATGATTTGCAGTATACAAGTACAGATATCAGTCATGGGTTAGCTTGTGGTCCCTCGGGGTCATGAGCACCGTGTAGCATTCCAGTTTAGCGAATCGGGGTGTTATAACCACCTTGTTTAGAAGACCTAAACTTCTTACCCTGCCTTTCCTCAAACTCCACCTATTTCTTCTATTCATCCTCAACTTACTGTTCATGAACAACTAACCTCAAAATATCAATATCCTTAATTAGCAAACCAGTCTTACTTTCAAGAATCAAATCCTGATATAGCCCAAAAGTGAACTTTCTTATCCTTACCCTCATATCTGACACCAGTTCAGAGCATACGTTTACAACTAATGAAACTTCAAGGCATATTTCTTAACAGTGATCTTTTTCTGATTAAGATTCACAAACTCCTCCATCTTTGCTTCCCTCAGCTCCTGAGGAAAGAAGAGATCCAGAAAAGCATTTGAGAAAGATTCCCATAAAGACAACTCCTCAACATCAACTCTATCCCTATCCCACTTCTCATACCACTGGTATACAACATCCTTAAGTTGATAAGCTGTAAAATTCACCCCTTCCACATTTACGGCCTACATCACCCTATATATTTTCTCCATTTCATCCAAGAAACCCTGAGAATCTTCCTCCACCTTTACTCGAGTAAAAGTAGAAGGATTTATCTGCATAAATTAGCCAACCCTTGTGGACTTTGCAGATAAAACACTAGATTTATCCTGATCAGCCTGAGCAACAACCAACTGAGCAGTAGTGTGAATTGATTGATGAAATTCTACATTTGTCACCTCACCTTGAAAAAAACTAGTAGCAACTAGTGGAACTCCAGAAATATTAGGGACTGGACCCCTAGACCGAGTATGGATCCTCTGTGTCCCTTCCACATTGTCCCCAAATGGGATAAAAGAGTTTTTTTGTGTTCCAGATCATCGAGGTATGATCTAAAAAGCGAACAAACAAGGATTAGAGAAGATTCTAGGACTTGGACTCCAAGCTTGAAAATAGGATACCAAGAAAGTAAAACATTTCTAAATGCCGTGTAGCCTATCCCTTATGAGTGTGGTGCACTACACACCCCTAAAAGAGACTCTACTAGACCCGGCTTTGTGGACTCCCAAATGAATATGAACCTAAAGCTCTGATACCAACTTTACAAAACTCAAACCAGGGCCTTGTTGTAATAGGCATCCCAAGTCCAACCAGGACTTAAGACCACCCCCGTTACCTAACCCAACCGACCAACGCATATCCTGAGTGGGATGAATTTCAAACATATAACAAGATAGAGTTATTGTGTAATCCAAGACTCTAGGATAGGTCTATATCCGTGACCACCCAAATGGGTCCAATCGTTCGTTACCCAATCGATAACCGATACCAACTAAACCATAATCTAGAACCATAACCATATGAGTTCCATAATAATTATATATAATTCCAAAATAAAAGAGGACGGAATAGTGAGAAATTTAGTCTAATGACATCAGCCCCGATACCAATGCTAATACTAAGGTTGAAACCAATACCGATCCCGCCCATACAAATCTATAGTAGTTCCATAAAAGCCTCTAACCAAAAGAAAACCAATATCTGATTGGGACAAGCCCCCAAATATAGCCAAAACTATATCCATAAATAAACCAAAGTATATAAAAATGTCCATAACATGAAATGGAGCCTTCTAAAAAGATGGAAGCTCACCACTTCAATCCAGAAGTTGATCCTAAAATTTGATTATTATGCAGGATGAGTAAAACGATCGGTTCCTACATCGAGTGGGGCTATAGCCTCCTGAAGATAGGTTAGCGGGTGAACGGTAGTATGAACTCAGGATAAGGATAAGATAATGGGATCCAGTAAAACCAAGTAAACCAACTATATGCATACAAACCACACACACATACATATATAACCATGTCGGGAAAGGGAACCGGGTTTAGCATACATTTGAAACCATTAACCTGGTATGTATAGCTTTACAGTCCTTAACCACCCATAGGCTATATGGGTCCAGTGTAACCCTCTGAATGGACCTCGATACTTGTAGCCGCACGAAACAGAGATACCATAAGAGTAGGGGATTCCCTAGTACCCTCGCTCTTTATGATACATATGTACAGTGTACTTAGAGGAGTCCTATGTACCTTACAGTATCATATATAGTCGCCATAACCAACCCCTCATGTCGGAAAACATGAGTTTCCAGTGTTCATTTATTGAACTCCCACCTTCACGGTTAGCTATCATACCCCGCCATTATTGCCCAATTAAAACTATTTCCAACCAACCAATCCATTATTCCATTTATTATTAACCAAGGCTATTAATAGTGGTATTGTCATTCCGACTATACCTTGCAAGTATTATCCTTAGCCAAACCTTTTAAGGTTAGAGGATTCCCATTTACCAATTTACCAAGTAAAATTGGTGGAGTCCCATTACCCCACAAGTGTTCCATTATTATGTTTGCTTGGGGGATTCTATTGTACCCCACAAGGATATTTACTCACATGTTTACTTGGGGGGATTCCATCGTACCCCACAAGGAGTCCAATTAATCATAACCATAACCACCAAACCACTAAAACCATTACTAACCATCCCATGCAATAGTTCCATTATAAATCCAATAACATAGTAAAAGTATTATCATAGACATTTTATCAAACATGTTGGGGGCATAGTATTTTCAAAATCAAAACCAATTACCATATGACCATTCCCATGCAACCAATTATCCAAAATCACCATTTAAGCATGTAATAACATTATTAAAACATGAAAAACCATAACCAAACATTTATAACCAAAACCTCAACACATATTTGAAAACCCCAATACCATGCAATAAATCATGCCATGAAAATATTGTACAAAACCATGCCTTTAGTTGGAACTAACAATAAGGGAAGAGTACATGCCTTAATTTAGAAGATAATGGAGAAAAATCACCAACACAAGCCCCAAACTAATCCTTAAGATAAAACCCCAGCTTTCTTTACCCAAGAACTTTAGAGAGGATTAGAGAGAGTTTTCTAAGTGTTAATGAATAGAATAATAGGGCAAATAATCTCCGAAGTGAGTTAAAAGTCATGAGGCCTTATTAGTTTAAGTGGGGAAATATCCAGATTGCCCTTACTTAAACTGCATAAAATTCCCGTCAGGGGGTACAACTAACCATACCAGTCGTACCTCCAATATGATGGTACTCACTACTCGTACCCTAGGCATCCCCCTTAGACCCAACACTGTCCAAGGTACGACTTACCCAAACCAAATTATACCTAAAGCATACAACCCTTACCCCTGGTAGAATAGAATCAAAAAAGGACTGGACATTATCCACCATAAGAGTCCATAGTATGACTCATACCCTAAATTATGGCTCATGGTGAGCCACTCATACTCAGATCCAACTTAAGTTTTCAAGTCTAAGACTAAGTGAAGGAAAGAACCAAACCCAATAACCCATATCCACCAATACGACTCATACCACTTAAGTCGTATCCATTCCAGGAACTAAATTCAACCTACCATCTAACAATGGTTAGCGTACAACCAACCCATATGAACCATACCCTAATATACAAGTGGTACCCCTTAGTCATATCATTTCTAGAAACTAAAAATCCAAGAAATTTTCTAAGGGTTGAAAACCCAGGGTGTTATAGTAGGTCTAGACCAATCACAAACGACTGTAACTTTGGTTGGATCAACCATGATACCTTCCTTAGTCACCACATGACCCAAGAAAGAATGAAACTCCAACCAAAACTCACACTTGGAGAACTTAGCATACAACTTCTCATCCCTCAATCTCTGAAGAAAAATCAGCAAATGCTTCTCATGCTAAGCCTTACTCTTAGAATACACTAAGATATTATCTATAAATATAATAACAAAGGAGTCAAGATACAGTCGAAACACTCGATTCATCAACTCCATGAATGCGAAAGGGGCATTGGCCAACCCAAAGGACATGACCAAGAACTCATAATGATCATATCGAGTCGTAAAAGTTATCTTCAGAATATCCAAAGCTCTAATTCTTAACTAGTGATAACTGGACCTCAAATCAATCTTTAGAAATAGCGCAACACCCTGAAGCTTGTCAAATAATTTATCAATGCAAGGAAGAGGATACTTATTCTTAACATTCGCCCTGTTTAACTTTTGATAATAAATACACATACGTATAAACCCATCCTTCTTCATCACAAACAAGAGATGCATACCTTAAGGAAATAAACTTGGTCAGATAATTCCTTTTTCCAATAACTCCTGCAACTGATCCTTTAATTCATTCAACTCGGTTGGGGCCATCCTATAAGAAAGAACAAAAATGGGCTTGGTGCTCAGCTCAACATCAATAGAAAAATCAATATTATGATACAGAGGCATACCAGGCAAATTCGTAGGGAACACATCCATAAACTCATAACAACACAAATAGAATCCAAGGAAGGAGGTGAACAACACTCGTATTATAAATATGAGCCAAATAAGCTAAACATCCCATCTCTACCAATCTACGAGCCTGAACATAAGAGATAACCCTCTTAGAACCCAAAAGAAGCACACCTTCAAAGCTATCCTTGGCACACCCAATGAAACTAAAGTCATAGTATTAGAAAAATAATTTAAGATGGCATGATAAGGAGCCAAATAATCCATACCCAAAATAACATCAAAATCAACTATATCTAACACAAGTAAGTCTACCAAAGTCTCACGCCTGGCAAAAGTCACAGCACAAGATCGATGCACCTAATCCACCATTAAAGAATCACCTACCAGGGTAGATACACAAATAGGCATGGAAAGAGGCTCACTAACAGAATCAAAACCCAAAGCAAAATACACAAATACATAAGAGAAAGTCGATCTGAAATCAAATGACACAGACACAAGTCTGAAATAAATAGAGATGATACCTATGATCACAACATTAGATGCCTCTGCGTCTGGCCTATCAGGTATAGTATAACACTGACCACGGCCACTAACTGGCTGAATAGCCCCACCACCATCACTATAGTCTCCACTACCTTTACCCTTCACACCTTTGGTAGAACTTTTACCTCTCACAGCTATAATAGGAGTAGCTCTAATTACACTGTGGGGACAGTCCTTGGCTAAATGGCTAACCTTATCATACATAAAGCAACCTCTATAGCCCAACTCCACCAAAGAAGTTATAACTGGGACCAAATGACCATCCTAAACTATTGAACCAAAAGATCCACCACCAAAACTCTGTAAAGCCACCTGCACTAGCCTACCCTAATATCTATGAGAATCTCTAAAATCTCTACCACAAGAAGAATAACCTCTAAACTCACCAAAATAGTACACCTTGTTGGATCTACTTTGAGATACTCAAAGAATACCATTTGTCATCTTGGCATGATCCATAATACTCTAAAAAGATGCCCCAAATATAACCATCTGAGATGTAGCCAACTAAAGAGAAATGTCTAAACCCTTCAAAAACTTTTGAATCTTCTTATACTAGGTGGAAATACTTGCATATAAATATTTGGACAAGGCATGAAAATAAACATCATATTTTGCAACAATCATCAAACCCTATTCCAAATTATCAAACTTATCACACATCTGATTTCTTAAATTGTAAGGGACGAATCTCTCTAGAAAGGCATTAACAAACTAATCCCATGATAGCTTAGGAGCATCAATAGGCATACAACCAACAAATAATCTCCACTAATCTCTCACATTATCTCTCAACTATTATATAGTATAAGCCATACCATCAGTATAGAAAGAGTGAAACAGAACTCAGAACACAGCTATGAAAGAACTACGAACGATAAGGAATAAAATAAGAAAAGTTTAATAAGACATCCTATAGCCTATCGAAGATAGATACAGATGTCTACATACCGATCTACCTGACTCTATTATATATCCTATTCTTATACTATTAAGATCAATGAAGCCTGACTGCTCTAATACCAATTTTTCATGAACCAAAAATGAGGGTCATGATAGAACTTGTCACAGTGTACCTTGACAAGTAAGCCTATCACCCAAACTAATAGAAAAAAAATAAAAAAACATAGAAATACCCTAAGGTAAGGCTTCTAGAAAAAAGTCAAAGCATACAAGTAATTGTAATAATGCAGAAAGAACATATCCAAATACCATGCATTCCCAAAACTAGGTGTTAACAATTTAAGAACTACTGTTACAAACGATGAATCTAATACATCAAAAATATCCACACAAGGTCAACATCTATCTTTGAATACTAATAAAGACATAACTACTATAGAAAGATAGATGTGAACTTTGACTGCAAGGATGTCTAACCGCCAGCTAGGATCTGCACCAAATAGGTGTTGTAGGCATGAGTCCACTTGTACTCAATAGGTATCATAGGCCGACCAAGAAAAGTAGTAAATAAAGCATATAAAATATACACTAAGGGAACATCACCTGCAATCAAAAAATTTCCCATAATGGTAGCCCATATCACTTGCACTAACAGTTCTACAATATTGATATGAGGTGTATTTATGCACTCTAGTATTGTTATCCTAGCCTATTTAGCCTTATTTTGACAACAATTACTATTATTTATGTGTTGATGGTGATATAAATAGGCATATAAGTGTTCAAGGATGTGATTACAATGTTTAAAAGTGTTTTCAATTCGATCATTTAGAGTCTAGACGAGCAAACTAGTTTTACTAGCTTGAGCTAGTTGTCGTTCTAGTTGATCTCGATGGACTCTAACATGTATAATGAGTTCCTTATGATTTGAATGTGTGATTATTTTTGTAAAAACTTATCGAGAATGTCCAAAGTTTATTAAAATGAGCCAAGAGTTAATAATAAGTTAATGTGTTAAGTGGTTGAGACTAGTGCTTCATTTGAGTTTCTAGCTTGTAGTTCTTGATGTTGTGTTGTGTTGGACTCTAATGCTTTGATATTATATGAGGCTTTAGGAGTTAAGTTTGATGATATTTTGATATTGAACAATCTGGAATTGAAGGCAAAATAACACCACAAGGCAAGGATGGACGAGGAACACTTTGGCAAAATTTTAGAAGCAAATTCTAGTTGGACCATAAAGATAAGCCCGCAGAACCCCTTTATCCCAATGCCATAAGGCCAGCGCAACCTGCTTTGGAGTGGTTCAATGGAGCCTATGACACTTTTGTCAGTCCGGTGCTCCCAAGCCCGCGACGCCCTTATTCCTACACGACCTAGGCTTCCCTCTATTATAAATACACACTTTAAAACATTTTGTACTGGATATCTGGACAGCTTGAAGCATTGAGATGGGATGCTAAACACTTTATTTAGGATTTTTATTCTCTCACTTTAGCTTTTTAATTGATTTGATTATGTATTCCATTAGTTGGATCTTGATTATGTCGATTAGTGGCTAAATGCCCCCTTTTTGAGGTTAAAGCCGAGATTATGAATACTATAGTTTTGAATTGATTTTGGTAGATATTCTTTGGTTGTTTTTTCATCCATGTTTTAATTATTTTAAGGAGTTGCTAACCTTAGAATACATATATTGTCGACCTTGTAATCTCAGGAGGGGGAATAGAAAGATAGAACGTGGGAATAAATAAAGTACGGTTCTTATTCCTTTATAAAATTAGGAATTTGAATTAGAATATAGGATAAGGATGTGCCTATAAGCCTTGATTGATTCATATGTAGGATGATAGCATTATGCATCTAATTAGATTATGTAATACCCCATACTTCTATCTAGCTTAAGATCGTCCAAAAATGTTAAATAATTGCTTTGAAGGTGAATACATTTTTGTACATGTGGAATTTTTAAGATTTTGACTTTTTGTTGCGTGGGAAATTGAATGAGCTTTCCATCGATACTAAATTCGGTTAAATCCGATAACCAGGTAAGAAGTTATGGCAATTTAAAGTTTTAGTCATTAAACACCGTCATTCAAGCCAATAGCGCATTACGGAGTGTATAAAAATAGCAATTGTTGATTTCCAGTGTTGCTCTACAATAGTGGCACATCGCGCCAAAGACCCAGTTCACAATTGTCTAATTCTAGTAAGGCAACGTGATCCTAGCGCATCGTGCCATGGATAAAATTCGCATCCAGTGTTGATCCGCGATTCCACCACATCGCGCCGTCCGCCCAGTTCTAAGTTGGAAATTTCCAGTGACACGACGCTATAACGGCATATTACGCCAGCCTTCTAAATCGAGAAATTTTGATGAAAAAAAATAAATATTTCATCCAGGGATAAATTGGTCTTTTCCCAAGGTTTTAACACATCTAGGTGCGGGATTTAATCCCTAAAAATATTTTAAATTATTATTTACTCACTTTTTCCCCAAATCAAGAATATTTTCTCCTAAGAAACAAAACCCTAGCTCTCAAGAATCAAGGTCAAGCTGAAGAATTACGTTCTAAGGTATGTCGACTGTTGATTATAGGTCCCTTTCACCCATGAAGCTCAAGAATCTCTTTTCAAAATCTAAAAATTTTGTATTTACGAATGTTCATGATTTATTTGAATTGAAATTCATGTTCATGTTGTTGTTGGATTTTGATTCATGTTTTAAATTACATGTTTCAATGATTGATCCTAGTATGTGATGTTTTACATAATATTTCATGAGAAACCCTTCAAATTACAAATTAATTTATCCAACCATTATAACTAGATGCATTGATGATGGTATAACTAAAGTATGCTCCCCATGTGTTTGATAAAATGCCTATGTGAAGAAAAAGTGTCATTATAGCATGTTAATATGAAATCCCCATATATATACAAGTTAATGCCTGTAAAGTGTTTTGATGAAATGTCTTAGTCAATAAATTATGGATATATATATATATAGCCATTATTGTGCTTTTGAACTTGTGCTATGATTTAATTTTGTGCTATTGAGTCCTGGGGGTATTTATACCCGACAATTTAGTTGTGTTCCTAGAGCCAGTGTCAGTTTTTCATGATACTCTCAGTCAAGCTACGATCACTAGAATTCAGTCAGTTACTGAACTTAAAAAAACTCAGTAATCTCATGAATTCAATCAGTTAATAGAATTCAGTAGCATTCCATCAGTCCACGGAATTCATTGAACTCAGTCCAGTTCATCCCAGTATAATCAGTTCAGTGTCCATTTAGTTGGAAGTAGGATTTAGCACCGAGCGAACCCAAGGATGAGGATACACACAGATGCTAGAGGGTGTGACCCTTCGAAGCAATCCTTGTGTTCCAGAACTATGTAGCCAACATAGGTTGAGACATCAACACTAATACTTGAGGGTTGATAAGGTAGATTAAAACTGCCAGATGAGGGTTCCACCATGCTACTTTGGGGACTCTGCCAGATGAGGGTCACTCACAGCTTGTCTTTACCAGTGGCACGGTATTGACACCCTTCTAATTGGGGTTACAGATTAGACCCCAACTCAGCTATAATAGCTTATTAGGGGTATGTCAGTTAGATGACTACCTCCCACAATCTCAGTCTCAGTCTCAGTGATAGAACTCAGATAGTTCTACAGATTTTAAGAGTATCAGATACAGTCACAACTCAGCTAGTTCCATCAGAATCAAGACTGTCAGCAACAGTCACCTAGTATCAGTTATATAAGCTATCTGTAATCCATGTTATTAGTAAATTCAGTATTCAGAATCCCTATATTTCAGTTACAGTTATGTTTTCATGTATGTATCCTTATGCAGTCATGTTCATATTTATGTTATCAGTTAGTTATAGTTTATGCATATGAACTCCATGCATTTAGCTTACCTCACTTGCGTACCAGTACGTTCTCACATACTGACGCATACTTTTCTTTTGCACTATGGTGTTTTATACCATAGGTTCGGATGCTCAGATTCTCGATCACACTTAGCAGTTTTGGTTTCAGTTAGCAGCAGTAGATTAGCAGTGAGTCCTCATTATTCGAGGATGCTTTATCATTTAAGTATTTTAGTACTTAATTTACTACAGCAGTTAGAGTTAGTTGCGGATATGTCCCATTAACTCCTTATTCAGACAGTTTAAAGACTTTCAGACTAGATAGTCAAACTTTAATATTTTCAGTTATTTCAGTTATTTTGGTATTGTTATACCACAGTCAATGTTATTATTAGTCTTCAGTTTTGAACCTTATGTCCTTTCAGCCTTTTATTTCATATTTATACAGTATATTATACAGTCCTCAGTTTTAGATATCAGTCATGGGCTAGGTTGTGGTCCTTTGGGGTCATGAGCACCGTGTAGCATTTTGGGTACTATATTTAGGGCGTTATAAACTTAGTATCAGAGCCTAAGGTTCAACAGTGTCCTAGGAAGTCTGAAAGCCATATCTAGTAGAGTCTTCTGCATGGATGTGTTGCACACCACATTTATGTATAGGAGGCTATAAGATGTTTTAGAAGCAGTTTCCCTTATTTTAGTATTCATGTCGTGCTAGTGAGCATGAGTTCAAAATTCAACTCTTAGTCTAATTTGTTTCTCCCTTTTTGTTTATAGAACATTCCTCATAATAGAAGAAAATAGAAATCAGTCAACCTCTCAGCCCGTCCAAGAAGATCCCTTGGACGAACATGTCTCTCATGCAGAGTTCAGAGCTATATTTACTACTCTTGCTAATTCAATTGCTGCTTAAAATAAATGGACAGTTGTCATTTCGGCTAATTCATTGGCCAAAACTACTGCAGCTAGATTCGGGCCTTCACCCGGATGAATTCTCTATCCTTTTTTAGGTCTAAGATAGATGAGGACCCTTAGGAATTCCTTGATTAGGTTCAGAAGGTTACAAATATCATGGGGTTTACCGCTAGTGAGAGTGCTGATCTAGCTACATATCAGTTACAGGATATGGCTCACATATGGTTCAAATAGTAGAAATCACAGAGGGCTAGAGATGCAGGGCCTATTGAGTGGGAGGAGTTTTCCCTTGCCTTCTTAGATATATTCTTTTCCCTAGAGCTGAGAGAAGCCAAGGTGTTAGAGTTTATCAACCTCAGGCAGGGCGACATGATGGTGAAAGAGTATTCTCTTAAGTTTACTTAAATAGCTAGATACGCTCCTCATGTGGTGGCAGATAGTAGAGCTAAGATGAGCAAGTTTGTTTCTAGGGTAAATAATAGTGTGGTCAAGGAGTGTAGGACCGCTATGTTGATTAGTGAGATAGACATAGCCAGGCTTATGATCCATGCTCAACAGATAGAACAGTAGAAGATTAAGAAGAGGAAAATGAAAAAAAAAGCTAGACAGGTAGCTTCAATTTTAATCACCTAAGTCAGAGAGTGGTAACCATTCTTAGTTCTGCCCAAAGCCATCAGTTCTAGCTCCTTCCTCAACTAGTGCTCCAATTCCTAAGTTTAGGGAGAGTAACAAAGATAGGGTGCCAGGCTCTAAATTATAGGGCAGTGTTAGTAGTGACCGGTCCAATCCTCTTTGTCAGACCTAAGATATAAACCACAAGGGTATTTGTAGAGCTGTTAATGATATGTGTTTTGGATGTGGTAAGCCAGGCCACAAAGTCAAAGATTGTCCTCAGTTAGGTTTTCAGATTAGCATAACCGTTCCTTAGCTCAGTCTAGTCTCTTGAACCAGTAGGGTCCCACTTCTAGCGCCACTAGTTCTTTAGTCCCCACAAGATTAGGAAAGCTCTCCTGATGTGGTCACTAGTACGTTACAGATCTTTCATGTACATGTTTATGCTTTGCTAGATCCAGGAGATTCTTTGTCTTTTGTTACTCCTTATATAGCAGTTGATTTTATAGTCAGTCCCAAAATTCTAGCAGAGCCCTTCTCAGTCTCTACCCAGTGGGTAAAACCATCATAGCTTGACGGTACACAGAAACTGTCCGGTTATGATATCTCAGAAAATCACATCAACAAACTTAGTCGAATTATAGATGACTAATTTTGAGGTCATTCTTGGCATGTATTGGCTTCATTCCTGCTATGCCATAGTTGACTACAGAAATAGTATTGTCCAATTTCAATTTTTGAATAAACCTGTCCTAAAGTAGAGGGGTAGTATCAGCTTTCAAAGGTCAGCTTATTTCCTACCTTCGGGCATGGAAATGATATATAAGGGATGTGTCTATCATCTTGTTCGAGTTAAGGACACTAGTTCCGAAACTCCCAGTCTTGAATCAGTCCCAGTAGTGAATAAATATTCAGATATCTTTCCTGAAGATCTTTTAGGAATTCCTCCCAAAAGGGAAATACACTTCGGCATTGATCTTCTTTTAGATACTCAGCCTATATTTATTTTTCCATATAGAATGGCACCAGCAGAACTCAAAAAGTTGAAAAATAATTTGAAGGATCTCCTAGATAAGGGATTCATCAGACCTAGTGTCCCCGTGGGGCGCACCAGTCTTATTCGTGTGAAAGAAAGATAGTTCTCTCAGAATGTGTATAGATTACTGTCAGCCTAATAAATTCATGGTCAAGAACAAGTATCTACTTCCCAAAATTTATGACTTGTTTGACAAACTTTAGGGTGCCAGCTATTTCTCTAAGATATACCTGAGATCAGTCTATCATCAGCTCAAAGTCAGGGAATGTGACATTCCAAAAATAGCTTTCCAAACTCGGTATGGTCACTTCAAATTCCTAGTCATATCCTTTGGTCTTACCAATGCCCCTGCAGCTTTCATGGACTTGATGAACCGTGTGCTCAAGTAATACTTGGATATGTTCGTCATAGTCTTCATAGATGATATTCTTGTCTATTTTGTAGTGAATGTGATCACACAAACCATCTCAGAATTGTACTTTAGAATCTTAGAGATCATCATCTATTCACCAAATTTAGTAAGTGCTAATTTTGGCGAAGGTCAGTAGCATTCCTTGGTCATATCATTTTCGGTGAGGGAATTAGAGTAGATCCTCAAAAGATCAAAGCAGTAAGAAACTGGCCTAGACCTGTCTCTCCATCAGATATCAGGAGTTTCTTGGGTTCGGCCGGATATTACAAATGGTTTGTTAAGGGATTTTATTCTATTGCATCCTCTATGTCTAGATTGACTCAGAAGAAAGTCAAGGTTTAGTGATCAGATCCTTTCGAGAAGAGTTTTCAGGAGTTGAAGACTCGACTCACCTCAGCTCTAATTTTAGCTCTTCCAGATGGTTTCGTAGTGTATTGTGATGCATCTAGAGTAGGTTTAGGTTGTGTCCTCATGCAGCATGGTAAGGTGAAATCCTACGCCTCCAGATAGCTTAAACCCTATGAGAAGAATTATCCTACTCATGATCTTGAGTTAGAAGCCATAGTATTTGACTTATTGATTTGGAGTCATTATCTATACGAATTTCATGTGGATGTGTTTATTGATCATAAGAACCTTCAGTATGTCTTTTCTTAGAAAGATCTCAATCTTTGTTAGAGAAGGTGGTTAGAGATCTTGAAAAATTATGACATGAGTGTCCTTTATTATTCGGGCAAGGCCAACGTAGTGGCTAACACTCTCAGTAGATTATCTATAGGTAGTGTTGCTCAAGAAGTTCATCAGTTTGCCAGACTAGGTGCCCACCTAGTTGATTTAGCAGAGGGTAGTATATGGGTTTAGAGTAGTTCAGAATCATCTCTAGTTTTCAAGGTGAAGGAAAAGCAGGATAGGGATTCCAGTCTAGTCAAGTTAAAGGAATTAGTCAAGGATCAGAAGATTGAGGTTTTCTCCCAAGGTGGAAATGGTGTGTTGTGTTGTCAGAGTCGTCTCTATGTGTCAGGTGTAGATGACTTGAGGCAACAAATTCTTGCAAAAGTACATGGTGCGCGTTACTCGATTCATCTAGGGGCCACTAAGATGTATCACAACTTGTGGGAGATATATTGGTGGAATGGGATGAAGAGACATATTGCAAAGTTTATGGCTAAGTGCTCAACATATCAGCAGGTTAAGATTGAGCATCAGAAGCCTAGTGAGTCCATGTAGGAGTTTAATATTCCCACTTAGAAGTGGGAAGAAGTAAACATGGACTTTATGATGGGTTTGCCTCATACTCGTTATCAGCATGATTCAGTTTGGGTCATTGTTGTTAGAATGACCAAGTCAGGTCATTTCTTTCCAGTCCATACCTCTTATTCTGCCGAGGATTATGCCAAACTCTACATCAGAGAGTTGGTCAGATTGCACGGTGTTCTGTTATCTATTGTCTCAGACTGAGGTACCTAGTTCACCTTTTATTTTTGAAAAGTGTTCCATAAGGGTCTTAGTACCCAAGTTCATCTCAGTACTGCCTTCCATCCTTAAACAGATAGTTAAGTAGAAAGGACCATTCAGACTTTAGTATGCTGCGAATGAGTGCAATTGATTTCAAGGGTAGTTGGGATAACCACTTACCTTTGATTGAGTTTACATGCAATAATATCTATTATTCTAGTATTAAGATGGCTCCATTCGAAGCTCTCGATGGTAGGAGATGTAGATCTCTAATTGGTTGGTTCGAAGTTGGTGAGGCCACTATAGTAGAGCCTGACTTAGTATTTGATGCCTTAGAAAAAGTCCAGTTGATCAGAGAAAGGCTGAAGACAGCTTAGAGCTGACAGAAATTACACATAGATGTGCATAGAAAGGATCTCAAGTTCAAGATGGGTGATCATGTGCACTTGAAAATCTCTCCCATGAAGGGAGTGAAGAGATTCGATAAGAAGGGAAAGCTTAGTCCCTAATATGTCGATCCCTTCAAAATTCTTAATCGTTTTGGCAAAGTAGCTTATAAGCTCAAATTGCCTTCACATCTAGCCTCGGTTCATCCAGTCTTCCATGCCACTTTGATCAAGAATTGAATAGGTGGCCCAGCAGTTGTAGTCCCTATTCAGAGCATAGATATTCAGAACAACCTCTTTTTCGAAGAGATTCTGGTTGAAATTTTTGACTATCAGACTCGCAGACTAAGGAACAAAGGAGCCCTTCTAGTCAAAGTCCTTTGGCAAAATCAGTCCATTGAGGGAGTTACTTGGGAAGCAGAAATAGACATGCGTACCAAGTATTCTCACCTCTTCTCCGTAAACTCAGACTCAACCCAAGGTAGTAGTTTTCTTTAAAGCTTATTCAGTTTTATCTTCAAATTCCAGTTACAAACCAGTTTCATGCTTAGATTCCCATTTTTAAATTTGGTATCCATTTGCCATAGCATATTCAATCATATGTTTATGCATCAGACATGCATTTTCCTTGTGAGAAACTCAGTTATCAAAAAACTTAGTCATGTATTTACGCATCAGATAGGCGTGATCAACTTATCAGTACTTTCAATCATGCATTCATGAATAAGCTTAGTCATAAAATCATGCATCAAATATGCAAGCTCTATATAAATCGCAGTAATGTCAGTCATGTAGTCATGTTTCAGTTGTTCATATTCAGTATGTACTTTCGCTTATCGTTTCTCCTATCTTAATCAGTCTCATTCGAGGATGAATGTTTCCAAGGGGGAGATATTGTAATACCTCGTACTTCTACCTAGCTTAAGATCGTCCTAAAAATGTTAAAGACTTGCTATGAAGATGAATATATTTTTGTACATGTCGAATTTTCAAGATATTGACTTTTTATTGTATGAAAAATTAAATGAGCTTTCCATCGATACCAAATTCGCCTAAATTCGATAACCGAGTAAAAAATTATGGCGATTTAAAGTTTCAGTAATTAAACATCGCCATTCAGGCCAGTAGCGCGTCGTGGAGTGTGTCTAAATAGCAATTGTTGATTCCCAATGTTGCTCTGCGATAGTGGCACGTCGCGCCAAAGAGCCAATTCATAATTGTCTAATTCCAGTAAGGCAATGCGATCCTAGCGCGTCGCGACATGGATAAAATTCTCATCCAATGCTGATCCACGATTCCACCGTGTCGCGCCATCCGCCCAGTTCCCAGTTGAAAATTTCTAGTGATACGACGCAATAGTGACGCATTGCACCAGCCTGCCAAATTGAGAAATTTTGATGAAAAATAAATATTTCGTCCAGGGATAAATTGGTCTTTTTCCAAGGTTTTAACACGCCCAAGTGCGGGATTTAATCCTTAAAAATATTTTAAATTATTATTTACTCACTTTTTCTCCAAATCAAGAATATTATCTCCTAATAAACAAAACCCTAGCTCTCAAGAATCAAGGTCAAGCTCAAGAATTACATTCTAAGGTATGTCAAGTGTTGATTCATGGGTCCCTTCCATGAAACTCAAGAATCCCTTTTCAAAATCTAAAGATTTTGTATTTATGAATGTTCATGATTTATTTGAATTGAAATTCATGTTCATGTTGTTGTTGGCTTTTGATTCATGTTTTAAATTACATGTTCTAATGATTGAACCTAGTATGTGATGTTTTGCATAATATTCATGAGAAACCCTTCAAATTGCAAATTGATTTATACAAACATGATAATTAGATGCATTGATGATGGTATAACCAAAGTATGCACTCCATGTGTTTGATAAAATGCCTATGTGAAGGAAAAGTGCCATTACAGCATGTTAATATGAAATCCCCATATATGTACAAGTTAATGCATGTGAAGTTTTTTGATGAAATGTCTTAGTCAATAAATTATGGATATATATATATATATATATATAAATATATATATATATATATATATATATATACCCATTGTTGTGCTTTTGAACTTGTGCTATGATTTAATTTTGTGCTATCGATTCCTGGGGATATTTATACCCAACGATACTCTTAGTCAATCCATGATTACTAGAATTCAGTCAGTTACAGAACTCAAAAAAACTCAGTAATTCATGAATTCAATCTATTAATAGAATTCAGTAGCATTCCATCAGTCCACGAAATTCATTAAACTCAGTCGTTCATCCCAGTATAATCAGCTCAGTATCTATATAGTTTGGAGTAAGATTTAGCATCGGAACCCAAGGATGAGAGTACATACTGACGGTAGAGGATGTGACCCTTAGAAGTAATCCTTGTGTTCCAGAACTATGTAGCCAGCATAGGTTGAGACATCAACACTGATAGTTGAGGGTTGATGAGGTGGGTTAACACTGCCAGATAAGGTTCCACCATTCTACTTTGGGGACTCTGGCAGATGAGGGTGACTCACAGCTTGTCTTTACCAGTGGTGCGGTAGTGACACCCTTCCAATTGGGGTTACAGATTAGACCCCAACTCAGCTATATTAGCTTATTAGGGGCATGTCGATTAGATGACTACCTCCCACAGTCTCAGTCTCATTCTCAGTAATAGAACTCAAATAGTTCTACAGATTACAAAACTATCAGATACAGTCACTCAGCTTAGTACGAAACTCAGCTAGTTCCATTAGAATCAAGACTATCAGCAATAGTCACCTAGTATCAGTTATATTAGCTATCAGTGATCCATGTTATCAGTAAATTCAGTATTCAGAATCTTGCAGTTATGTTTTCATGCATGTATTCTCACATAGTCATGTTCATGTTCATGTTATCGGTCAGTTATAGTTCATGCATATGAACCCCATGCATTAATCTTACCTCACTTGCGTACCAATACATTCTCACATACTGATGCATACTTTTATTTTGTGCTATGGTGTTTTATACCATAGATTCGGACGCTCAGGTTCTCGATCACACTTAGCAGCTCAGGTTTCAGTAAGTAGTTGTAGATTAATAGTGAGTACTCATCATTCAAGGATGCTTTATCATTTCAGTATTTTAGTACTTAGTTTACTACATCAGTTGGAGTTAGTTGGGGACATGTCCCATTAACTCCTTATTTAGACAGTTTAGAGGCTTTCAGACTAGATATTCAGACTTCAGTATTTTCAATTATTTTAGTTGTTTTGATATTGTTATACCACATTCAGTATTATTATTAGTCTTCAGTTTTGAACCTTATGGCCTTTCAACCTTTTATTCCACATTTATACAGTATATTATGCAATGCTCAGTTACAGATATCAGTCATGGGTTAACTTATGGTCCTTCAGGGTCATGAGCATCGTGTAGCATTTTGGGTATCAGATTTGGGACGTTACAGATTATTACATCCCCGCTCAATGATGTAGTTGTAATGCCCAAGTTTGGTAGATGATTAGAGGTCGAGAGACCATGATCATGTGATAAACCCTACGAATTGACAACTAAGATAATCCATCTAATGAATGAAGGTCAACAGAGTAATATGATTGTTTGAAGTTCTTTAACCATAGGCTTTACTCTATTAATTGTGTTTAGTCTTTTACTTTACACACTATACTTTAACTTTAGTTTATAATTTTCAAACTCTCTCATGGTTTTGCTTGCATTGATTAATCTTAGAAGTTAAACTAGAATTAAATAGTTGTTCAAACTAGTCCTTGTGGGATCGATATTCGGCTTTATGTAAGGCCACTATATTACTTGGTGGACCATGTACACTTGTGTGCGCGCTTGGGCGCTGTCAAGTTTTTGGTTCCGTTGCTGGGTACTTGTAATTTGGCAACTATTTTAGTTTTAGTTTTACTTTTTACATTTCTTAGGTGTTTTACGCTTGGTCTTGGTTTTGTATTTGTAGGAAACTAATTTTCAGGCTATTAAGCTGGCAAGAGATAGGGAATTGGTTGAACCAAGTCCCGAACCTGAGCAATGCTTCCATCAACGAAGGAGAGAAGCAATATTTCTCCCATGTATTCTACAAATAGAAGAAGATCAAGACAATCCTCCTCTCATGGCTGAAGAACAAGCAGCCCACAGGACAGTTCATGAAGTGGCAATCCTATTTCCAATAAATCTAACCTTCCCTTTTCAATAACCAACTGTTGGAGGTAATTTTGAGCTGAAGAAAAATAAGGTGCAACTTTTGATCAGCAGTGGACAGTTCACAGGGCTTTCACATAAAGATCCACAAGTCCACCTACGAAACTTTCTAGAGATCAGTGACATATTCATCTTTATGAGTGTGTTAACTGATTATGTAAAGTTGACACTATTCCCCTACTCACTATTGGGGGAAGCGAAGAAGTGGTTGAATACTAAGCCAACAAATTAATCACAATATGGGATTACTTAGCTCGAAAGTTCCTCATCCAATTCTTTCTCTTCCCATCTGGAAAGACTGCGAGACTTCCAAGTGAGATTATGTAATTCAAACAGAAGCCAGATGAGATTCTATATCATGGATGGGATTGGTTCAAGTCACTTCTTTGGGACTATCCACATCATCAACAATCTAATGAGGTATTAGCTTATATTTTTGTTGAGGCACTTGACTATAATACAAAAAATTTTCTAGATTCAGCTGCAGGTGGTTAAGCTTTGGAGCTAACATATGATGAGCTGTATACTTTGTTGAACAACATTGCTCAAGGGAATCCCAAGTAGCATTCAGACTCAAGGAATACTATAAATAAGATTGCAAGTGTGTTGGAGATGGATTAATTTACTGCTATATTAACTTAGATTTTGGCACTGCAAAATTTGATAAGCAACATAAAGTTGGGATTCACACAGCCTCCAGCCACAGTTAATGTAATTCAACAAATTGTAGGGTGGTATGAGGCTTATGGTAATAGTAGCCACTATGCAGTTATGTGTGCTATAAATCCTGAGCCTATAATATATGTGGGCAATGCTTAAAGGTAGTATTATGGGAATGCTACAATATAAAGTGGAAGACTCAGCCACTAAATTAGCCATGGAATGCCCAACTACAGCAGCTTCAGCAACCACGAGCTTAAGGGAATCAAGCCACAAATAGAAATATGAAAAAGATATTGAAACAAGTGTTAGCTTATGAAACACAATTGGTTACGGATATAATGATCCAGCGGGAAGACATGAATACTCAACAAGCGACTACAAAGAACTTGGAGTTTTAGTTAGAGCAGGTACAACGAACACTAAATACCAGGCCTCAAGGTGGTTTGCCAGGTGATACTGAACCTTCTAAAAAGTCATGGTAATCACTTTGAGGATTGGTAAAGAACCTCCTAAGAAAACTAAGGAGGTAGATATTGATATGGTGCTTAAACAGGTAAATGACAAAGTTACTAAAAATTTAAGGAAGTCTGAGTACTCGAAAGAAAAAGTTACTGAAGAGGTGAAGAAGATCCCACCACTACCTTTCCCATAGGAGCCTATAAAGAAAAATGATGATGTGTGCTTTAAGAAGTTCTTTGACACATTTAGAGAGCTTCACATTAACTTACCTCATTTAGATGTTTTGCAGGGAATGCCCAAGTATGCCAAGTACTTGAGAGATGTGGTCTCTAATAAAATTAATCTATAGGATGTGGAGGTGGTAGCACTAACTGAGGAGTGTAGCTCTATGGTGATGCAGAAGATAACTAAAAAGCTCAAGGACCCTGAGAAGTTTACTCTTCCCATTCAAATTGGTAATAGTAAGGTGGTCCACACACTCAATGACTTAGGGGCAGGCATTAACTTGATGCCCCTATCTTTGTTCAACATATTGGGCCTGGAAAAGCCTAGACCGAGCTCTGTGATACTGCAACTAGCAAATAGGACCATATCTTATCCTAAATGATCCATAGAGAATGTTCTTATTAAGGTTGGTAAGTTTATTATTCCTACTGAGTTTATTATTTTAGATTTTCAGGCAGATAAACAGGTGGCGATCATCTTGGGACGTCCATTCTTGGCAAAGAGAGGAGCTTTAATAGTATAGGTTGGAAGATAAAGAGGTGGTTTTAAAAGTAAAACCCACTTAACACACTATCCTATTACAAAGACTTGTACTTGACTACTGTGATTGAAGGGGATAAATGTGGGGTGGTGGAGATAGTTCCATAAAAGACCTCTTCGAACTTCCTCATTGAGCAGCCTAAGCCACAATAACCTAAGCCCCACATGATGCAGATTAATGAGTCTGAAAAGGATAAAGTTGAAGAATCTATTGACATTGAGAGTTCACCTTTAAGAGGTCAGAAATGAATAAGAAGATGGCATCCTAGTGTGAGGAAGATGATGAAGAAATACAGTTGAGGCGTAGTTGGGTTGTGTTGCGACACTAAATCAAGCGTTGCTTGGGAGGCAACCTAAGTTAAGTAGGTATGTTTTATTTTTAGTTTTTTTTAGTTTTTGCTTCAGTAGTTTTTATTTAATTGAGTCACGGGTTGATGGGAAGTCTGAGTACCGAAAAACCTGAGCTAAAGAGCACAGTGAAAACTAAGTGTGGGGTCCCTGAACCCCCTTGATGTTTGAAGGTTCTACTAGCTAGGCCTAGAGACCGCAGGGAGTATTTCTATCTCTACTTTTAAAGTATACTTTGGGGAAAAATTAGATTTTTTTAAGTGTGAGGTGGGGAAATTCCATTTTTATCCCATTTTTAGAGTAAATTTAAAATTTTTATGTTAGGAATAAGTGGGATATTTTTGTTGGTGCTACGTTTGAATGCATGATGCAAGTGTTTTGGTTGTAAAGAGCGTGTTGATTGTGTGAATTACTACTTTTTAGACTCCTAGGCTCATGTTTATGACTCTTGTACTTGTTTTCTTAATGTTGAATTCATGCTATTGTTTGGTTAAGAGTCTATGATGATCATACTTGAGTTGAGCATGTGCCATATGTGTGTGAGGTGTTTGTATATTCCTTGTTGTATGTGATGTCTAGAAACTGTCTGGTGTGTGTGCAAAGCAAAATAAAGAATGTGGGTTTAGGAGATGATATACCCTTGTTTTGACCTATCCTTGTGCATAATCCTAGTTAGCCCCATTGAGCCTTCAGCCTTTTCTTTGGCAGTCTTATATGTAGCCTAATCCCCTTCTTTGATTGACCTTAATTTGATCCAAGATTCTAAGCGCTTTAGTGTAAACTTAATTGAGTTAAGAGGTTGGAAATTTAAGTAGAAGAATGGCAAAATTGAATCCCTAAAGTGACAGTTATTGGTGTGTGAAAATTGTTGTGTTGTGGTTGTGAGTTAGAGAAATTTATGCTTGAAAAGTTTCCATTTTAGCCCAGTTATGTTATAATGAACCTATTTTCGCCCTGGTCCTCCATGGACATTGTGAACCTCAATTAAGGTAAATCGCTTAAGTTGAGGGTGGCTATAATAGGGGTGCATAGCGTGAAATGGGTATGAAAAGGGGTAAATTGAATGATATGTACATAGTATACTTCTACCATAATGTATGTGAATGAGCTTAATGAGATGGGGAAAAATAAAAGATGTGGTAGATGAAAGTGGTGTACATAGGTTGTTAGAGATTGGTCTCAATTGTCAAAAGTGATGTATTAAAGCGGTTAGCGAAGATAGTCACTATTTTTGTCTGAAATAGTTCTTACCCATCTATTAGCCTATATTACAACCATTAAAGACATATTTGATCCTAAGATTCATCGTTCTGATATTAGTAGAGTACTACACTAAGGGAAAACATATGGTTCACCTTGTGTAACTTGTGAATTCCTTGTGAGAGTTACGGTAACTTGATTCTTGTATCCGTTGTGTTATGAATTACATTTATGTGAATGTTTATGGGTAACTCTCCTTTGGTGAGGGAACATGTTTGATGGATTTGTATGATGCCTTGTATAGAACAATATTCATGAGTTTGTCAACTAGGTGAGTCAATTCTTGAGGCTAGGATGTTTTTAGATAGTGTTCTTGAGCTCTCAATGGTGTACATAACATGTTTAGTGTAGAAACTTCCATTCTTTCTATTTACTGTAGTAGTAACTTGAGTTTCTTTCTTCTAGTAGAAGTCTAGAGTCTCCTCAGCTTACGATGCGTAGAGTTAAGAGTTGTTCGTCGAGGACGAACAAGGCTTTAAGTGTGGGATGATGATGTGGGATGTATTTATGCACTCTAGTGTTGTTATCCTAGCCTATTTAGCTTTGTTTTGAGGACAATTTGTGTTCTTTATGTGTTAATAATGATATAAACAAGCATCTAATTGTTCATGGATGTGATTACAATTTTTAAAAGTGTTTTTAAACAAGTTTGGGTTCAAATATATCATTTAGAGTCTAGATGAGAAAACTAGTTTCACTAGCTTGAGCTAGTTGTCGTTCTAGTTGATCTAAATGGATTCTAACGTGTATAATGTGTTCCTTATGGTTTTAATGTGTGATTATGTGTGTAAAAACTTGTTTAGAGTGTGCAAAGTTAAAGCATAAAGTGGTCAGACTAGTGCTTCATTTGAGTTTCTAGCTTGTAATTCTTGACGTTGTGTTGTGTTGGACTCTAATTCTTGGTGTTTGGTGTTATAAGAGGCTTGAGGAGTTAAATTTGATGATATTTTGATGTTGAACAAGCTGGAATTGAAGGCAAAATAACACTACAAGGAAAGGATGGACGATGAACACTTAGACAAAATTTTGGAAGCAAATTCCAGTGAGGGCATAAAGATAAGCCCACGGTGCCCTCTTTATCCTGGCACATCCCTCGCGGAGGGTTTTATAAAATATCACACTTTTTGTCGTAAAAAGGTGTTGCCACGGTGGTATCATTTGTTTCATGAATGAGTCTGATATGAGGATGTAATGCTCACAACCAATTACAATGAGTATTTGCACAACCAACCATAATGATACATTTCCATAACAATGTGATTCAATATCCAATTACTTTTCATTCATCCATGAATTTCCACAAGTTTTGATATGCCAAAAGTATGAATATACATATCACAATACACCAAAAGTACCATAATAGGCATTTGCAATAACATAATACAATTATTCGCATGCATTCAAGGCTATCAACATCATATAAGACCCTACACGGTCATACATTTCATGTAATACCGCAATTTAAATAATTATATCACATATAGGCCCCCACACGGGCACAACACATAAATAGCCATTTTTTATGATTAGATTCCACCCTTAACATTCATTTTATACCTTCATTTACTACCCATCCCATTCTGAAAGAGTTAAGCCATAACCTACCTCGAATGTCGAAATTGGTCTACTACACTTTGAACCCATGACCTTACTTTCCACATGATCCCTGAACACCACTAAAAACATCAACTATGGAATCTACGCATCAAAATATGACACCCATATTGATTACTTTTTATTCGGGATCAAAAGGGACCCCTAAAATGGGTTTTCAAAAAAGAAGGGCAAAATCGCAACTTTCCTTCAGAAATGTGGGACAGCTGAATACCCATGTCAAATAGAGTCAAAATGGAGGTTCAAATCAAAGAAAAAACATTTTTAAGTTTTACCAGGTAAAATCTTTGAAATTCAGGTTAAATCAAAAATTAGA
This sequence comes from Capsicum annuum, assembly GCF_002878395.1. Lineage (NCBI taxonomy): Eukaryota > Viridiplantae > Streptophyta > Magnoliopsida > Solanales > Solanaceae > Capsicum > Capsicum annuum. The sequence continues at coordinate 53,965,046 of NC_061113.1, read as the reverse complement.
GTTGTTTTGAAGGTTAAATTGATTAAAAAAATAGTAATTATAAGATAAGAAAATTATCCAAGTGAAAGGAAGCGAAATTGAGGTTTAAAATCAAGCTCTAAAGTTTTAGAGGTTTTGAAAAATTAATCAAGAAATTACTAAGAAAAGGGTGAATTTTTACCTTAAATCCGTAATAGAATCAAGAAATAGATGATAATCTAGCTTCCCAAGCTCCCACAAGTTTCACTTTTAATCTTCCACACTATTTTAGCGTTTAACTCTCAAGAGGCAAGATGAAAAAAATGAGCAAAATGGGCCAAAAACTGCTCTAATAGTGCAGAAAAATCTGCAACAGCTGAAGAAAAAAATGTTTTTTTTAAAAGTTCAATCCGAACTTAAATGGGGTGTTCGAGATTCATTCGGAGTCCCATATAAGCAAACGAACTATGTAAACACACTAAATTTGATTCTCCAGACTCAATGGAGATATCATATTTTTGAAAAAATATTGTTTTCACAGTGTTGACCTCCGAAATCTGAAATCACAATTTTCCAAATCGAGGGTTAAAATGAGATTAAAAAGTCATAAAATCACACAAAATATGCTACCATTCTAGAATCGATGTTCTGGATCTGCTGAACAAGTTGAATTTTCCATCCGAGGTCGTTTCAACTAAATGTGAGTCCCACATCTATATTTCTAATTTTTCAACTTTTCGATCAACAGGTTGAAATGAGTCGGGTGCACCGGGACCCAAGCCAAAAGTCTACCTAGCTAAAATCGATATTCTAGAGTTGTTGGTTCAATCCATTCAATCATTCATTATACAGATCAAAAGATATACACATAAGTCCAAAATAAAGCCCTCGAAACCATCAAAAACCACAATATCACATAAATGGTATGAAAATACATCGAGAATCATGTCAATTTCCTCCACACCCCAGAAATACCACAACGCAACTGTGGGGAGGGTTAAAATAGTCAAATCACATGTAAACACATATTTTATATATTTCATCAAATATTTAGGTCATTACACTATGGTAGCTACTTGGGGATCTGATTTCGATGAGTCAAATGATGAAGAGGTTAATGAAACCGCTCTCATGGCCAATGGAGATTTAGACATTGATGAAAAAGATGGAACTTCTGAGGTAAGTATTCTTAAACTTGATGAAAAGTTGTATTTATTTTCAAAAGAAAACTTGTTTTCTTAATGAATGCTTCATTTGATGATTTCCAAGAGTTAACTTCTGATAGGGATGAAATATTCAGTAGTCTTGTAAGCCTAAAATTTGACTTTATTGATCTAGAAGCTTGTAAGAACACTGTTAAAAAGGAAAGTAACACTCTCAAGAAATAGATTGGCCAACTTGATTCTTCAAACCTGACTCTCAAATCTAAAATCTTAAAAGTGACTCTTTTTGAAAAAAGGAAAAACATCAAAAGTGAGGAATAAGAGAAGATTGAGTTAGAATTGATCGAGCTTAAACATGAATATTTTTGTGAAAAAGAAAAGGTGAACAGATTAAGCCAAAAAGTCTCTAAACTGAAACTTGATCTTTAAAGAGTAAATAGGTGGATAAACTCCTCAAGAATTATCCATCAATTGAGTAAAAAAAAAACCATAGTGAAAGGTCTAGATTGGGGTTTTACAAAAGTTCTAGTGCTACTAAGGACTTGTGCTATATATGTGGAAATCAAGGACACCCTACCACTAAATGTCTAGTTGTTCTTAAAAACAGCTCTAGGATCGCAAACCAAACCAAGAAATCTGACTCCATGTTAACACATACTAAAAAGAAGAAATACAAAAATGGTCAGAGGAACAGGTCGCACAACCTGTTGCCTTGATAGGATAGAAAAATCTTATTCTCCCTTTTACTCATAAGAAATGACCCAAGCTTGTTTGGGTTAATAAATCTAACCCCTAATTTTCTTTTATAGGTGAGAGTGAAAGGAATAAAGAAGCATTGGTACTTGTATAGTGCTTGATCAAGACACATGACTAGTGATAGGAAAAATTCCTTTCACTCTCTAAGATAAATGGAGGAGGAGTATCATGTGGTAATGGTAAAAAGGGTATTGTTACTAGAGTTAGAAAGATTGGCACATCTTAAGTAAGAATAATGGAAGATGTCTACCTTATGGAAGGATTGAAGTACAATTTGCTCGGCATATCATAATTCTGTGATAAAGGTAACAAGGTAATTTTTACTTCTGCAGGTGTTAAGGTCAAAAGGATGGATACCAAGGAGGATGTGGTTACTGCAAGAAGACACAAGAATGTGTATAAAGCTGACATTATGAGCATTCTTAGAATAAGACTGACTTGTTTAAGTGTTATTGAAAATGATCCTCTCCTTTGGCATAAAATTCTTGGACATGTAAGTCTGAAGCAATTAAACAAACTAAACTCTAAGGACATTATAATGGGCTTGCCCAAAATTAAGTTTAAGGAGGATAAATTTTGTAGTGCTTTTGTAAGGGGGAAGCAGGTAAGATCTTCATTCAAATCTAAGAACCATGTCAGTACAACCAAGTGTCTTTACCTAGTCCATAGTGATCTTTGTGGACCAATGAAAGTTCAAAGAAAAGGTAGTAAAAGGTATACTTTTATAATTATTGATGACTATTCTAGGTTTACCTAGACATTTTTTTTAGCTTCCAAAGAAGTTGCTTGATGTCTTTTTTGTATTCATTAAGAAAATAGAAAATAAACTAGGCACTTTCTTAATTTCCATAAGATCTGACCATGGTATTAAATTTGAAAATGCATAGTTTTTGGATTTTTGTTCCATGAATAGTATAAATCATAATTTTTTTGCTCCTAGAACACCTCAACAAAATGGAGTGGTGGAAAGGAAAAATAGGACCTTAGAAGATATGGCTAGAACGATGATGCTTGCAAGAAATCTTGAAATAAATATTTGGGTTGATTCTATAAGTACTGTTTGATACATTGTGAATAGATGCATGAATAGGTATATTATAGAGAAGACTCCCTGTGAATTACTCAAATAAAGAAAACCATATATATCTTATTAAAATATTTAGTTTCAAGTGTTTCATTCATAACAATGGAAAAAATAGTTTCAGAAAATTTGATGCAAGAAATGATGAGGGAATCTTCTTAGGCTATTCTCACCATAGCAAAGCTTATATGGTCTTAAATAAAAGAACAAACTATGTTGAAAAAAGTGTGTCTGTTGTTTTTGATAATTCTTGTGCTGAGACCAACATGCATGAAAAAATAAAACTGAAGAACACGGACAAGAATAGGTTGTAAAACCCGGTCCATTTGTAGAACAGCCTGGAGGCACATTAATAGGGGGAACTAAACCTGGAGGCACATTGACAGAGGGAACTGAACCACCAGCAACTCCACTCAAAACATTTACTATGAGCTAAGAAGTTTGCAAGGGTTGATTCCAAAAGTATACAAGTATCAAGGATCTCATCCCATTGAGTGTATCCTAACTGATATTACATTTAGGATCACCACTAGATCAGGATTGAAAAAATTATGTTCTTTCAAATACTTTTTATCAGTCATTGAACCAAAAAGGTGAATGAAGCATTTTTTTATGTAGATTGGATCATTTCCATGCAATAGTAACTTAAACCATTTTGAAACAAGAAAAGTTTGACTCCTAGTTCCATCTCTATAAGACAAAACTGCAATTGGAACAAAGTGGGTCTACAAAAACAAAGTAGATGAACATGGAATAGTTATAAGAAACAAGTCTAGGCTGGTGGTCCAAGGATATAATCGAGAGAAAGGCATAGTCTATGATGAAACTTTTACCCCTGTGGCAAGCTAGAAGCAATCAGACTGTTTATAGCGTTTGCTGCCTACAAGGAATTTACTCCTTACCAAATAAATATTAAGAGTGTATTCCTAAATGGCTATCTTAAGAAGGAAGTATATTTGAAACAACCCCCTGGATTTGAAAGTGATGAATTTCCTAACCATGTGTACAAGCTTGATAAGGTTTTGTATGGACTGAAATAAGCTCCAAGGTCTTGGTGTAAAAGATTGTCAAAATTCTTTTTGGATCATGGACAAACTAGAGACAAAATTGACAACACTCTTTTCTTAAAAACTAATGGGAAGGACATGTTGATTGTGCAGGTTTATGTGGATGGCATTATATTTAGCTCTACAAATATTAACATGACTCATGAATTTGTAAAACTCATGAGCAGTGAATTTAAGATGAGCATGATGGGAGAACTAAAGTTTTTTCTTGGGACTTCAAATCAAACGAATAGCTGCTAGAACAATGATTCATCAACAAAAGTATGTAAAAAAACTTCTTAAAATATTCTCCATGAAATAAGAAAAGTAGATAAGCACTCTCATTTCCACTGCCACAAAACTGGATATGGGTAAAATAGGTCCATCTGTGGAACACAAACTATATAGAGATATGATTGGTCACTTTTGTATCTTACAGCTAGTAGACCTGATATTGTCTTTAGTATGGGCCTTTGTGCAAAATTCCAAGTAGGTCCAAAGGAATACCACCTCAAATCTATCAAGAGAATCTTGAGATATCTCAAGGGAACCACTGATCTTGGTCTTTGGTATCCAAAAGAATGAAATTTTATGTTGCTAGGATATGCTGATGCTAATTGTGCAAGTTATCTAGTGGACAAGAAAAGCACCACAGGTATGGCACACTTCCTTGGATCATGTCTGATCTCCTAGTCCACTAAAAAGCAAAATTCTATAGCTTTGTCCACTACTGAGGCTGAATATGTTGTTGTTGGATCTTGCTGTGCTCACTTATTATAGATTAAACAACAATTAAAGGATTTTGGTATGGATGTTGTTTGTGTTCCTATCTTTCATGACAATACTAGCCCCATTTATATTTCAAAAAATCTGGTGCAACATAAAAGAACCAAACATATTGATATAAGACATTACTTCCTTAGGGATAATGTTGAAAAAGGACTTATCTCACTTATGTTTTATTCCACTTGAGGAACAAATAACTGATATTTTTACTAAAGAACTAAGTAGAGAACATTTTAAAAAGAATAGATTAGACTTGGGGATGATTAAGATTGCATAACCTACCCTCAATGATTGGCTAGAAAAGAGTCCTCTTACATATCCAAATCTTGGATACTCATTTTATTCTTGCACATTTAGTTATGTGTCCCAATTCCAGTCTAATGATACTTTAATTGAGTCATATGTGTAATTATACAGGATCTGAGAAAGCTAAAGCACTGGAAGCTCATGGATCAAGCAAGGTATGATTTACTTCAAGACATTAATTGAGTAAGTATTTTAGAACATCTATGCACTTGTGTTTCATATATTTAAAAGGACTTGTAACCGCCAAAACCCAAGAGTCCCCTTCTTTGCAAAAAGCTATTTCCTGCTTCTGTAAGTGTCACTTCTTCGTTTCTCACTCAATTATTCCTGACATACATATCTAATCCTACATTCTTATTATTCTTTCTTTCATTAAAATTTAATTCATCACTTCCTTTCTATAAATCTTATTCGTCCACTCTTTATCATCATCTTTCTCTCTCTCTATCTGACCTTACTTGTTCTATCTTTTGAAAAAAAATTCAAACATGGCTTCTCAAAATCCTTCCTCTCCTACTCTAGATGACTCCCCTATATCCTTACCCACTACAAATTCACCTACTATTGAACTCATCCTTTATCTCGATATATCTAAAACTCCTCAAATTCCCTCTTCTATTCCCTTCAAAATGTTAGATTTTAGGGCTTGGAATGTGTTTAACGTAATGCTGGGCCCGTTTGACCAATACCCCTCATGTAATCCATCCTACTCCTCAAATCTAGTTCAAGATATTGCCATACTTTAAATACTTTCTTCTGAGATTGAACCCTTCTACCCATCTTCTCCAAAATCTATCCCCAAATGGGTTAATTCTTGTCTAGTCAAGTCATCAGAGGCTCATGTTCCTATCCCTAAGGATGAGCTTATTACTTCTCCCTTACCTACTTCTACTCGAACCTCTCATATGAGAAATCATAAGAGACAAGAAGAAGCTAATCTAGAGGCAGCTCTCCAAGCTAGCAAAAAAGAACAGACCCTCATCTTCCACTCCACATACTTCACCCTCTAATTTTGATCTCTTAGTGAGATTTATTCATTGAGGAAAGGTCACCAAGCATCCTATCCCTAAACTCTCTACTCCCAGACCTTTAAAATCTGTGACATCATCTATTCTCTCTAAGAGATCCACCCCCAAGAAGTCTCTCTAGTCACCTATAAATCTAAATAAACTTTAAAATCCAAGTCCTCAAAATAGGTCATTCAACCTATTCCATCCTCTGATTCTGAAGATATTGAGAATGATGCTCCTTCTCCTAGTGAGATTGACACTTTTGAGATTGTTAATACTTGTGTAGAGCATGTTTTTTGCTTACAGAAATGATAATTTATTTGTGGTCGTGTTATCGCTGGCTATGGAAGGCCTGAGATGACCATACTCTTAGATAGAATTAAATTCCAAGGTTGGTCCACCTTATTTCTCCAAGGTGAGACTAAGCATAAATTTGGATACCCTAAGGTCTATGAATTATATACCAATGGTGATGATAAGGGAAATCTTTTCACCACTTATGTACGAGGTGTATCAAGCTACTTGACATGACACAAATTATCTTTTTGAAGAATATGTTATTCCTATACAAGTTTGGTATCTCCAAACTACTAAGGACATTCTTGGGTGGTTGAACCATATCGCACTACTTGTTTCAATGATTCAGGCTAATTCTTTTTTGCACAAGCTGAGAAATAAGTTGGTTGATACCTTAGCCGAGTTAGAGAAAACTCAAGCCAGTCATGCTTAAGAAAAGGATGTTATTAGGGCTAGGATCCTCACACTGACAGTTGATCTTTCCAGGGAATGGGCTGAGAATGTAGAGTCCATTCTCAAGTTGGCACAGCTGATTGCATATGTTCCATTAACCTCTTCAGCCCCACCCTCTTAGTTCCTTAGGATCCTATCTTTTTAAGCCTTCTTTTGTTCACTACCTAGATGGTTTTTAAGCTATTTTTTGGTGCTTGATTGTAGAGCATTACCTGTTATATCACTGAATTTCTCTTTTGCCTATGTTTAATCTTTTGCTGCCTGGACTACTGCATTACTTCATTACCTTGTCTTTATTCTGATTATTTTTTATGATAGCCCCAGAGGCCATGATTTATTTAGCATTGCACTTTATGGTTTAATTATGTTGTCTCTACACTTTTCGATGATGCCAAAAAGGGGGAATACTTGAGATGTGCAATAGTTATAACTCATAACTAACTTTTTTCTTGCTAAAGAGCTCTTAAATTAGTGTCTATAGGAAAAGCCAGAAGTTGCATAATGATAGGAGTTTTGTCATCACCAAAAAGGGGGAATTCGTTGGAGTGTATGAAGTTTTGGTGATTGACATAATAGCTGAAACATTTTAGTTGAAGTGGTCCACTGATATGCGGAGTCAAGGTGATACAAGTTCATTGATATATAAACACAAAAACACTTAGATTTAGAAATGGATAAGTTATTGCAGTTGATAAACTCAAATTATTGATAACGTAGGTTAAAGAAGAATTTGATTTGGATTACAACACTTAAGTATAAGGGTAGTCGAGCCAAAGTAGGAGTTCTACTTGAAGAAGGAGTTTCACTTCACAATAAACTCTAAAGAGTTGAGAACTTTACTAAAGATAGAAGACTTATCTATTGAAGGACTCTTTAAAGAGTTGTTGTTAAATAGAGGGAGTGATCCACATAGTCATTCACGCACTTACAAAAGACAAAGGCAATCGGCAAATTGACTTGGCAATTTCAAGGCTTGAATAAACACATAGTTGAACCTGTTGCTATTACTTAGAAAATAAGGTGTCTTAGATTCTATGCCTTAGGTTGGTTATTGAGTTGTAATTATGTAATTCTAGTCTCAGTGAAGTGTAAACTGAGTTAGGATCATTGTCTTCAAGTTGGGAAACTCGAAGACTTGGGAACACATACCTTGGGTGGTTTATGCATTTTGTAAAAGTATGAATTAGAGTTTATAATTACTAGATTATGAAAGTTTTGTAATTTGTTATTTGTCGAGGCTTAAAGTTGATTAGTGAAGGTTGGAGTAAAAACCTGTAGAGGTACAGGTCGTGGTTTTTTATACCTTTTTGAGCCATGTGTTTTCGAAGTGAAAATTATTGTCTCATTTACTTACTATTTTAGGTCTGTTGAAACATGTTAGTCATCCTGTTTCATTGATTGTAAACTATTAGGCTAAAATAAGTAAATTAGTAGATCTAATACTCTATCAATGATTATGCTTTTCCCCTTTTTTAAACATCAACATTGCAACTGTTTTCACCCATTTTTAGTTAAATATTAGTACGTGGGTCTTTTTTGACTATATGCAAGTGTTTGTATATTGTGAATTTTTGTTCTCACAAAATCATATATCATCTTTGTTCCACAGGGGTGGGCATGGTATGAATTAGAAAGGTATTTGAAATTTTGGTTTGGTAATTTTTGTATTCAATTTTTAAAAATACTATCCTATTATAGTACTAAATTAATTTGGTATGGTCAATATTTTGAAGTTCAGTTTTGGTATTTTGTGGTATAGTAAATCGGTAACCGTAGTTTGTTTAGTTTCAACAATATATGCTCGTATAATAGAGTATTATGGATTCAAATTTTCAAAAATAAAAATGTCTTGATCAATTGTATCATACTAGTACATTATGCATATGGAAAGTTATATTCAAAAGAAAGTATAAACAACTCATTTTTGTTAATCAATTACATAAAAAGATATTTCAATTAAGATACAGTAGTCAAGGTTCCAACGTCTTAACATTTACTTTTTTATTATACTAGGCTGCATATTTGTTTGAATTTTAATAATATATTAAATTTTTTATGAAACTATATAGTTTGGTATGATATTTGGTATTTTGGTATGTTATTTATAAATACTGAATATAAAAAAATTTAAAATGTATACGATATACCATACTTAATATCATAACACCAAAACCACGACATCGATAACTTCAATTCTATATGATAATAAAATTATACCATACCATGTTCGCCCCTAATCTCACTTTGACAATTGGTGCAACAAGAGACATTTATACCTCTAGAAGTTAGTTTATAACTATTGAATTTATTTCCCCACTTATGGCCCTCCCTTGGTGGTTGCATGTCTAGTTTCCTCTTTTCTGCTTTGTCGTCTTTATTTTATCACTCCTTGTAGCCTTCGTATAGCTTGTGTGCATTGGTTGATCAATCACCCTTTGGCTTCAGAACAATGGCCAATGAAATGGTAGGTAGCTAGCCAATGAAATAGTAGAAACCCCAAAATAAGAGTTGTCAACCCCTTTTCATTATCATAAGAGAGGCACATTGATTTTGTTGTTTCTATCTCTTCACGAGTTGTAGATCTTCACTAGGTATCTTACATGGTCATCTCCGTCCTCTTCCTATCTGTATAGGGTAAAATCAGTGCAAAGATATGTGGCATGATCAAGATAGGCAGCTTGAGCATGTGATGCAATAATAAGAGCTACGATTACAAAGGCTCTCTCTCACAGGACATCAACAATAAATGCACTCTCATAAAGGATAATGAAATGACTGCTCAATATCCTCAATGATATAGTGCAAGAAGACAAATAAGGGAAAAGAATGTCAAATCCTTCAGGAGCGTAGATGAGTCTATACAGAGCGGAACATTGGAAGAATATTAACTAGTTCTCTAAATAAATTGGAAAAATGGTGCATCTTTATAGGTTGTAGTTGTTTAGTGTGCTGTTGTCAAATTATAATTGGCCAAAGCCTAAGATTGTAAAATATAAATAGTCGTCCTTACTCACTTGTAAAGGGATCGATTCTCTCATTCGTTCAATCAATACATATAGTTTTTACTTGGTCTCCAAGCTCTTATTTTTGCTCTTGAATGTTTTTTTGGTTGTGAGATGTATCGAATAGCTTAGATCAGCTCTCGGTTGCACTCATAGGAGCCTTGGTGCTCCCAAATTTGTTTTCTTTACTTATTATGTTGTATTCATAGACTATTATTTATTTTTGTCACTTAGAAGTCTGATTGTAAAAATCAAATCTAATAGAAGGTTTGATTGTAGCAACGCGTGCTATTGTCTTACATATAAATTCAACTATACCAAATTCATAATAAATAGTTTGGCGCGCACCATGGGGCCAGAGCAAATGTGTAAATTCAATCTTGTTTTATCTTTGTTATCTTGCTTGCTTTTTGTTTTTGCAAATCTATGGTAGGTCATGGCCAATAATACAAAAAGGACTGGAGTGTGCTTACTATTGAAGAGACTACAAGGACTCAACCTCCAGGTTTAACTAACTCCATCTATCATAGGACCACCAGGGTATTGATAATCCACCATTCAATGTGAACTTGAAAATTGTGAACACTCAAAAAGGGTATAGAGACCTCCTCAATTAAGAGGAATAAATAGAATAAAGGAAGACTGATTTAGAGAGTCTCCAAAAAATCCTCAAAAGTTTTGCAGAATGCCAGAAAGATCTAATGGTGAAGGTAGAGGCTTAATGCGATGAATTGGTGAGTTTCAGTATGGTCAAATGTAAGGAACTATAAAATCCTCAAAAGAGAATGAGCTAGACGGGAATGAGGAGTTGGAAGATAGATATAAGGGGTATAAAGGTGGGAAATTAGAAGATGAGCCTAAGACCTCAGCCCTATCACTAGCATTCATGATACATTTGGTAAGAGGTGATGATGTAATATTAGATATGGCTCAAAGGAAAAATGCAAAATTAAAGACAAGAAAGTAAAAAGGATAGAAGAAGAGATACAAGCAAGGAACTAATTGGAAATAATAGCTATGTTAAAGCTAAAACCTCTCATTATGAATCCAAACAAGCACCAATTCAAGGATAATAAACAGAACACAAAAAGGAAATCAAAAGCAACTAAAGCATATATTAAATCCTAAGACCTTGATTAATAATCCTAAACAAGTTTCAAATCTTTTATGAAGACCTCAAGGAAATTGAATCTCTGTGTAACCCTATTTTCTAAGAAAGTATCAATAAAAGTTTCACCAACTTCTCAATTCTCTCAAAGGAGATAAACTCAAAAATCGGCAAAATCTCCTACTTATGAAATAAACTAAGACAACTATTTATACTTCTTACCTGTACAAGCATAGTGCAAAATTTGCCTTTGCATAAATAGCCAAAATATGTCCAAATAAGTTATATTTCATAGCTTGATCAACTCCACATGTGGGTCTTCACTCTCTTCCACACAAGCTAGCTTCCATACCTTTAGTACATCTACCAAGGGTCTTTAATGATCTGCAAGGATTCCATAATCTCAATCAAAGAATGTGTAGCTTGAAGAAGTGCACTTTAAACTTGTATATCTTGAAGAAGTTCAGTTGAAACTCCTTGAAGCACCTTACACTTGATGAAAGTGTTCCATGGTCCTCCGTAAGATTGATTTATCACTTTACCATGGATCCCAATCACCTTTAGTCTCCTCAAGATTTTTGTGACTGTAGCACTTCCTCTTTACATCTCCTGAGAACTGCTGGCATAGTTTCTCGAAAGACAGAGGGACTATTTGTATAGGGTAAAATCAATATAAAGACACGTGGCTTGATTAGGATAGACATGTTGAGCACATAATGCAATAGTGAAAGGTATGATTATGGGCACACTCTCTTGGGATATAAAAAATAAAGGAATCCCTCATAAAGATAAGGAAATGACTACTCGATATCCTTAATGATATAGAACAGAATGACAAATAAGGGACAAGAATATCATATCCTTTGGGAGCTCAGATGAGTCCATATGGAGTAGAGCATTATACGAATATTAGTTGGCTCTCTCAGTGAAAGGAACAGATGGTGCATCCACATAGGTCTTAGTCCTTTAATGTGTTGTTAAATTCTAATTGTCCAAAATCTAAGATTATAAACTATAAATAGTTGTCCTTACTCACTTGTAAAGGGATCGACTCTTTCACTATCACAATCAGTAAAATAGTTGTTACTTAGTCTCCAAGATCTCTTTTTTTCTTCTCTTGAATATTGCTTAGTTGTGAGATGTGGCGGATACTTAGATCAGCTCTTGATTGCACGAGTGAAGAGCCTTGGAGCTTTCAAATTTGTTTATCTTACTTATTCTATTTTATACATAGCAGATTATTTATTATAATAACTTAGTAATCTAATTGCTCATAAATCAAATTCGAAAAAAGATTTAGTCGTAAAGCGTGCTCTTGACTAACCTACAAATTCAACAGTACCAAATTTATAGTAGACAGTATCTCTGGCGTGTATGTATATTCTCTTATGGTTTTACTTCTCATACTTATATTTATATTTAAATAGTCAAGTTTGATATTTGATATAAAATAAAAATATTATGGTGTGAAAAATACTTTTTTGGATTAAGTTTTATTTTTAACATAATATAATAATTGTAACAACTGTACTTTTGATTTTCTCTATTTTATGTGTTTTGATCATTTTTCCCTTTTCTGTAGTTGTTATATGTTATTTGTGAGTAGTAGGGATGGTTAACACGGTTCCCGATGCAATCAATAGTGATTTGAGTGAGTTTGAGGCTTTTAAAGCCATAAGTTTGGCTTCGATCAGCATTTTATATTTTGAACATCAGGTGGTAATTTGAACAGTCCCATTAGATCTAAATATCAACTTTTGATTAGGTATATGGTCAGTTTGGGTCACAAGTCTTTATTTTGTGCTTCGACCCTTGTGACGGAAACTAACCAAAATAAGCCTAAAGAGGTCCCCGGGGCTAAGTTGTTGTAAATGACTTCTTTTTAGAAAATGATGGTGCCACTGAGTCCTGAACATCAAAAATATCCTAGTAGATTATCTAATTTTTTGTAGTGAGGTCCCAAATGAATTTTAAGGGTCCAATTGGGATAAATTTCTAAAATTCTAAAGCTGCAAATGCAGTTTTTCTGGTGCATTGGGCTTCTTTATCGTGACCGTGTGGACACTTTTTATGATCTTAGGCCTTTATGATTTTCTTCATCATGATATGTGTGGTGGTACTGTGATCAAGATGGGCAATTTGATGGACCGTGTCGGGTTTAACCATTGTGGTCGCAAGGCCCTCCTCTCGAAATCGTGATGACCAACTTAATGTTAGTCAACATTGACTCTCATGATCTTGAGGTGGGATTGGGATCGAGAGGTACTATTCACTTGAATAGTATAAATTCATCATTTTTGCATTTTTCATTATTTTGGACTTGAGAGCTTCAAAAAAGGCAATTTCAAAGGGGTTTCTTCATCATTCTTTCTTGGGTAACCTCTAAATCCTTATTTTTACAATTTTCTATCTATTCTATCTTAAAATGGTTTTAAAAGATGATTTCAAATTGAATTTTTGGTTTTCTCTAGTAAGCTTAAAACAGGTTTTTCTTTGATTTGAAGGTTGATTTCACCTTATTTTTACTTGGATTTTATATATAAACTCCTTTTGATATGAGGATTATATTCTTAAATTCAATTCTAGATTTGCCTCTTTTAATTTCAAATCCATTTTTCAAAATAATTTTGCACCCGATTTAAATATAGTTGATACGAGTATCATTAGTTCCTTTTAATGCGTATTTTACATATTTGATAGGTTTAGCTCAATATAAGGCTTGTCGTGAAGGAAAGGCTCCACGTTGAATGTCTGGATTTGAATTTTCGTCTCTTTGAGATAGGTTGTGGGTTAATTTCTTTAGACTGAGTTGGGTAGTTAACTTTTCTTGTAAAGCACGCTATGAGTTGGGGAGTTTATAACGTCTCAAAAAATCCAATCCTAGACTAGAACCATGATTCAAGTATATATAGCGTAAATCATCAAGTTTTAACAACATAAGACAGGATTTGGCCATGTACCAAGGCCACAAGAATTCCCTAGCCCTTTACTATCCAAAATCTCACTTATTGATCAATTCCTAAAGTAGTGATCAGATTTAAATGAGTATAACTTCCAGATTTAGATTCATTTCTGAGTCCCAAACTCACCAACTGATAGGTATTTGAATTACCTTTCCAACAGATTTAGTTTCACCTTAATCCTACATCAGAGTAGGAAGTTGTGGCCTTTTTAGTAAAGCGCTGCTCTACAATGAGATACCACGAGACCGACCATGACTGTGGTTACATTGTACGACCATACAATGGTCTCGTATGATCAAGATGACCCACACATCTAAAATTTGCAAAATTTACCCTCATTCTACGAGAGGGAACCACGATCGTGCTTTGAAACCACGATCCCCAGGCACGATCGTGATTCCCATAGATGCCCTTGATATAACTAGTGAACATACGAACCAAGGTATGGCCATAGGTAGAACCACAATTGTACCAAGGCACATATAATCATGTTGAAAGAGTTCACATCCAAATCCCATCCTTAAGATCAACCCACAATCGTTAGTTGTCCCTACGATTGTGAGAAGGTCTCATACATTTCTTCCCGCAGTTTCCAGTTATGAAATTTTGAGGGGCAAATCAGTTTTTTCCCACCCTTTTTATATCAAAGATATAGAATTTTGGGAATTTCAAGGGTTATTATGGGGGCTAATAAGATCCTAATCTCTCATTACTTATAATTTTATTCGACACTTAACTTCAGAAGAGAAAAAGAGGCATTTCTCTTTTTCCAAGGCTATTTTTCCGCATTGTTTACTTTACTTTAGTTTTCAAATTCCAAACTCGTTTGACTTCCTTTGCACCACTTTAATCTCAATAGTGAACTAGAATTGGATAGTTGCTAAACTATAGTCCCTGTGAGATCGATACTTGGCTTCTAAAGGGCCACTTTACTACTTAGTGAGACCACGTACACTTGCGTGTGAGCTTGAGCGCAATAAGTTTTTGGCATCGTTGTCGGTGACTTGTAAATTGGCAACTATATTATTTTTAGTTTAGATATGTTGAGTTGTACATAGTTTAGTATTTCTTCTTTTTAGTTTCTTTTACTTTTTTTTCCTCACACTTCTTGATATATCAGCCTGGGATAGATGGTTTTCGAGTGATGATGATTCTTGTTATTTTTGTAAGGGACTCCATCAAGAGGCTTTTGGTCTAGATTTTGATAGAAACACGTGGACGAGGCCTTTAAAATATGAGGTGGAGACTATCTGTGGAGCAGACCTCATGTTGGTGTGAGGTTTGTGGTAATAGTGGTCATTCTGTAGCTATATGTGCTGCCAATCCCGAGTTAGTGATATTTATGCACAATGCTTATGGGAACGCCTACAATCAAAAGTGGCAGACTTAGCCACCAATTCAATCATGAAACAACTAGCAGCAGCAGTTTAAGCAACAACAACAAAACACACAGGCCAGCAACATAGAGGAGATGTTAAAGAAGATCATGCCCACCCAAGAAAGTTGGTTGTTGAACTTAAAAATCAGCATATAATTCTGAAGAATTATGAACGTCAGTCAGGGCAGATACAGCAAGAACAAAATGCCAAGTCTCAAGGTAGTTTGCCAAGTGACACTGAAAATCATAAATGATTAATGGAAATCACTTTTAGGAATGGTAAGAACTCAATGAAGGGCCTCCAAAGACAACTAAGGAGACAGATGCAGAGTTGACTCCCTAATCGATCGCAGACAAAGTTGTTGATCATTCGAGGAAGTCTGAGTACTCAAAAACTAAAGTTGCTAAATAGGTTAAGGAGATACCATAACCACCATCTCCATAGAGGTAGAGAAAAGTATAGAAGGATACTAGCCAATTTTTGGAGAAAAGACAAGAATTTCAGCCATTCAATTGTCATTTTGCTCTTGAGACTAAAATTAAGAAGGTCAATAAGAGTGAGTGCGCCATGGATGGTGTAATTTTTGAAGTGGGATTGGTTGGGAATCATTCAAATGACATGTCTATGGAGTCATATAAAATAATAGAAGAGTGTGAAGATGAGGAACAAGAATCTTATATTCTAAATTTTGCACAAGATAAGAACGACTAAAACATACCTTACTTAAGGCTGAGTGGTTTACCATGCACCATCTATTACTCGGTTCACTCATCTTTGTAGCACCACCCTATGAGTAGAGCAAAAAAATAGATGCAATGTTGGGGGTAAAATTTATATCCTCAAGGTGGACGAAAAAGTTTATTGAGTCGTGTTGCCACACTAATTAAGGCACTAATTGGGATGAAACCCAAGTTATGGTATGTTTTATCTTTAGTATTTAGTTTTTAATTCACTAGTTATTGTTTTTATTGAGTCATAGGTTGATGAAAAGTCTGAGTACTGGAAAACCTGAGGTAAGGAGCATGGCGAAGACTAAGTGTGGGGTCCCTGGACCCTCTTGATGTATAAAGATTCTACTATCTAGGCCTAAAGGCCTCAGGGAGTATTTTTATCCCTACTTTAAAGTATACTTTGGAAAAAAGTAGATTTTTAAGTGTGGGGTGGGCAAATTCCTATTTTTAGGAGTAATTTTAAAATTTTTATGTTAGGAATAAGTGGGATGTTTTTGTTGATGCTATGTTTGACTACATGATGCAAGTGTTTTGGTTGTAAATAGCATGTTGATGGTGTGAATTTCTACTTTTGTGACTCTTAGGCTCATGATTATGACTCTTGTACTTGTTGAATTACTATTGAATTTTGTGGTTGTGTGGTTGAGAGTCTATAATGATCCTGCTGAGTTGAGCATGCGCCATATGTGGGCGAGGTTGTTCTGTATTCCATGTTGCATTTGTTGTCTAGAACTTGCTGATGTGTATGCAAAGTGAAATAAAGAGTGTGGGTTTAGGAGATGATATAGGTCTTTCTTTGATAGCTATGTTTCATATCCTCTTTGAATCTACTTTGGTGCATAATCCTAGTTAACCCCATTGAGTCTTTAGCTTATTTTCTTTGGTAGCCTCATATGTAACCTAATTCCTTCTTTGATTGACCTTTAATTTGGTCCAAAGCTCCTAAGTTCTTTAGTGTAAAATTAATTGAGTAAGGAGTTTGAAAAAAAGTAGGAGAGTTATTGGTATGTGCAATTGAGGTGTAGTGGTTAGGAGTTAGAGAAATTTGTGCTAAAGAAAGCCCTATTTTTAGCCCAGTTATGTTACAATGAACCTGTTTTGGTCCTGGTCCTCTTTGGACAGTGTGCACCTCAATTATGGCAATTTCTTAAGTTGAGGGAGGCTATCATAGGGGTGTATAACGTAAAATGGGTGTGAAGAAAGGTAAAATTGAATAAAGTGTACATAGCATATTCCCACCATAGTGTATGTGAATAAGTTTAATAAGATGGGGAAGAACAAAAAATGAGGGTGGACAAAAGTGGTGTATATGGGTTGTTAGAGGTAAATTGAACGCAATGTGTGATGTATTAAAGCACTTAGGGAAGATAGTCACTATTACTAGCCTAAATAGTTCCTACCTGCCCTTTAGCCTACATTACAACCCTTAAAGACCTATTTGATCCTAATCTTTAACATTTTTATATTAGTTGAGTACTACACTAAGGCAAGCCTATGTTTCATCTTGTATAACTTGTGAATTCCTTGTGAGAGTGAGAGTCGCTTGATTCTCGTACCTAGTCTGCTATAAATTGCATTTATGTAAGTGATTATGGGTAACTCTCTTGTGGTAAGGACACATGTTTAATGATAGTTAGGTGATTTGTATAATGTCTACGATTGAACAATATATATGAGTTTGCCAACCAGATGAGTCAATTCTCGAGTCTAGGATGTTTTGGAGTAGTATTCTTGAACTTTCAGTTATGTACATAACATGCTTGGTGTAGAAACTTGCATTCTATGTAGTCATTGAAATGCTATCTTGAGTGTCTTGCCTATAGAAGTATGGAGTCACCTCAACTTATGATGCGTAGAGTAAAGATTTGTCTGAGGACGAATAAGGCTTTAAGTGTGGGGTGATGATCTGAGGTGGTTTTGTGCACCTTAGTGTTGTTATCTTAGTTTATTGAGCCTTGTTTTCAGGACTTCTTGTATTATTAATATGTTAATGATGATATAATTGAGCATCTAATTGTTTAAGTATGTGATTACAATGTTTATGTGTCTTTCAAACAAGTTTGTACTTAAATTGGTCACTAAGAGTGAGAACGAGAAAACTAGTGTTACTAGCTTGAACTATGTATTTTTCTAGTTGATCTCGATGAAATATAGTGTGTATAATGAGTTCCTAAGGTTATTATTTGTTGAACAATTTTTTTATAGTATTCAAGGTTCAATTGAATCAAGCTAAGAGTCAAAACACCAAGCTAAAGATTAATACGATGACACTTGTTCTTAGCTTGAGTTTCTAGTTCACCGTTCATGATGTTGTGTTATTTTGAGATCTAATCCGTGGTGTTTGATGCTATAGGATTCTTGGTGAGTTGATTTTTATGATTTATGGAGGATACGCAAGCTGTAAATCAAGTGGAAACAACACCACAAGACTTGGGATGGAAAGCCAAGTGCAAGGCAAAGTTTAAATGTCGAAATGCAATTACAGTGTGCCCTCACAATAGAAGCGCGATGCACCCCTTATTCCCTGGGAGAAAGCAATGCTCATCACCCCTTACTCCCTAGTATAAATCAATGTTCAACACCCTATATTCCCTAGTATAAAGCAATGCGCAATACCCCTTATTCCCACACCGACCAAACGTCTTCCTATGAATAGGACACTTGTACACATTGTTATTCACCTTGGACGACTTTGAAACATGGAGAGGTGATGTAAAATGCTTTAATTAGGGTTTTCTTCTTTTACTTTGGTTTATTTATGGATTTTATCTTGTATTCATCCATGGTGATTACGGTTATGTCCACGAGTGGCTAAAAGCCCCCTTTCTGGGGTTAAGGCCAAGAACATGTTTACTATTTCTTTGAATTGATTTGGTTTTGATTGCTTATCATATTTGGTTGTTTATTTATCCTTTTTATAAATATTTTAAGGAGTATCTAACCTTAGAATACATCTATTATCGTCTTGTGAGCCCGGGAGGAGGAACAAGAGGATAGAAAGTGGGGGTACATAGAGTAAGGTTCTTATTCTTTTATAAAATAAGGAATTTGAATTAGCATCTAGGATAGAGATATACCTATAAGCCTTATTTGGTTCACTATGGAATGAAATATAAATGCATTTAGCTTAGTTCTCACCTTCCCGCTCAATGATGTAGTTTTAAGGCTATGTTAGATAGGTGATTAGAGGCTCGAGAGACCATGATAATAAAATCAACCCATGAATCAACAACCAAGATAAGTAACTTAACCAATAAAGTTCAATAGCATAATTTGACTGTTCATAGTGATTTAACCCTGAGTTTCATTCTCAGTGATTGTCCAAGCCATTTATTTGTCTGCATTGTTTACTTTACTTTAGTTTTCAAATTCCAAACTCGTTTGATTACTTTTGCACCGCTTTAATCTTAATAGTGAACTATAATTGGATAGTTGCTCAACACTAGTCCCTATGGGATTGATACTTAGCTTCTAAAGGACCACTTTACTACTTGGTAAGACCACGTACACTTGTGTGTGCGCTTGGGCGCAATAGGTTCTCATCTTTAAATTTTCCATACCCCTATATTTATGGTCAGAGGTGGGTCATAAAATGGAAGGGGTGCTACTGGAGGTGCCAAGATGGAGCTTAGGAAGATCGTGGTAGTGGATGTGAGATTTATTAGTCTCAGAGCAGGCGTGGTTAGCGTTATGTTATACTTACAGACCCAAGGTAGATTCCTCTAATGCTATTATCACAGGTATCATCCTGGTTTTCCATCATTCTACTTCTATGTTATTTGATATTGGGCCTATATTTTCCTATATGTCTACAAAATTTTCTACTAGTCTTGATGCTACATATGAGTCTCTTGTTGTGACTATTCATGTTTCCACACTAGTAGGAGATTCTTTAGTGGTGTATCTGGCATACCGATTATGTGTAGAGACCATGGAAGGCGCAAGACATTGATAGACTTAATTATCCTACATATAACTTATTTTGATGGTATCTTTTGTATGGATTGGTTGGATCCTTATCATATGATTTTTGATTATTTTACTAAGACTGTGACTTTAGCTACTCTGGGTGTGCCAAGGTTGGTATGGAAGGGTGCTCCTAGTTCAGGTTTGATGGGGTTATATATATTCTACATCTTGTCGGATGGTACAGTAGGGGTGTCATTCTTATTCGACCTATATTCATGATACTAGTGTTGTTTTACTACCTCCCTTGGATTTTATTTGAGTTTTTAGAGAGTTTCAAGATATTTTTCCTACAAACTTACCTGGTAGCCTCCAAACCAGGATATTGATTTAGCCATTGATGTTGAGACGGTCACCAAGCCCATTTTTGTTCCTCATTAGATGGCCCCAAATGAGTTGAAGGAATTAGAGGTGCAATTGAAGATTTACTGGTCAGGGTATTCATAATACCTAGTGTGTCTCCTTGGAGTGCTCCTATCTTATTTGTGAAGAAGAATGATGGATCTATGTGCATGTGTATTGACTATTGATAATTAAATAAGGTGATCATCAAGAATAAGTATCCCCATCGATATATTAATGACTTGTTTGATCAGCTTCACATTGTTTTTATGTTTTCTAAGATTGACTTGAGATCTAGTTATCTTTTGTTGAGGATTATAGCTTTGAATGTTCTAAAGATAGCTTTTGGACTCAATGTGATCATTATAAGTTCTTGGTCGTGTATTTTTGGTTGGATAATACCCTATCAATATTCATGGAGTTTATAAATTGAGTATTTCAACCCTATCTTGATTTCTTGTAATTATAATTGTAAATGATATCTTGGTCTATTCCAAGAATGAGACTGAGCATGTGAGACACTTGAGGACCATACTTCAAAGGTTGTGATAAAAGAAGTTATATGCCAAGTTTCCAAGTGCGACTTTTAGTTGAATTTTGTTTCTTTCTTGGGTCATGTAGTGACCAAGGATGGTATTATGGTCGATTCGGCCAAGGTAGCTGAAGTTCATGATTAGGCTAGACCTATTTCTCATACCTATTTATTGGGATAGCGAGCTATTATCAGTATTTCATGCAAGGTTTATCTTTTATTGTAGCTTCTTTGACCAAATTAACTCAAAAAAAATTATTTTTTAGTGGTTGATGGCGTGCGAAGAGAGCTCTAAAAAGCTCAAGGAGTTGCTAAGTTTGGCTACTATCTTGACCTTGACCAAGGAAGAGGTAGGATTTACCATATTTTGTGATACTTCTAGAGTTGGCTTATGTAAGATGTTGATGCTAAAAGGTAAGGTGATTGCTTATGTTTCTCAACAGTGAAAGACTCACAAAAAGAAATACCCTACCCATGATTTGGAGTTAGTTGCAGTTGTGTTTGTTTTTTTGTTAAATTTATGGAGACATTATTTGTATGGATTCCATTGTGATATTCTCTCTAATAATCTTACTCTTCAGTACTTATTCACCTAGAAAGATCTTTATATGATATAATATCGATGGTTTTAGCTGCTTAAGGACTATGAGCTCACTATTCTATATCACGCGACCAAGGTTGATGTGGTAGCAATGCCCTGAACCAAAAGGCAGTGAGTATGGGGAGTTTAGCTCATCTTTTGACTCAGGAGAGAATTTTTACCTTGGAGCTTCTGTCTTTGACTAATCAATTAGTTAGGCTTGATATTTTTTTACCCGAGCATGTTTTGGCCTTTGTTGAGGCTAGATATTCATTGATGGAATATATTAGAGCTCATTAGTGTAATAATGATAGATTGAGGGTAATTTGGAATAAGGTGTTGAATGGCGAGGCGAAGGTAGCATCTCTTGATTGAAATGGCATTTTGAGGATTAGTGGATATGTTGCATGTTGAGATTCAGTGGATAGGTTAGATTGATCTTGGGGAGGCTCATTATTCTAGATATTTCATTCAACTAGGTGCAGTTAAGATGTACCATAACCTAAAGTAGTGTTATTGGTGGGATGGTATAAATAGGGATATTATGAATTTCATAGCTAAGTGCTTGAATTTTGAACAAGTGAAGTATGAGCACCAGTAATTAGGTGGTACGGTGCAGAAGGTGCTCATTCTTGAGAAGAGGTGGGAGCGGATCACCATGTATTCTACGTTGTCTTACCTCTCCACCCCTACCCATCTCAACCTTGGTAAAGTCTAATTCAATTTGGGTGATTGTGGATAGATTGACCAAATCAACACATTTTGTACCTGTGAAGGTGAATTATAATGTAGAGAGGTTAGCCAAGATTTACATTAGGAAGATTGTCCAATTACACAGTGTATCAGTGTCCATTGTTTGAGTTAGGTACTCAACTTGATTTGAGCACAACTTTCATCCTCAGATGCGTGGTCATTCCAAGAAGACTATTCAGGTGTTGGAAGATATTCTTTAAGCATGTGTTATGGATTTTGGTGGTCATTGGGAAGGGTACTTGCCCTTAGCAGATTTTCCTACAATGGTTACCATTCCAACATTCAGATGGCTCTTTTTGAGGCTTTGTTTGGACAGAGATGTATATCCCCCGTAGGATGGATTGACTCTTTTGCGGTAAGGCCTTGGGGCACCAATTTGTTGACAGATTCGATGGATAAAGTAAGATTGATTCAGCAGAGGCTAATGGATGACCAGAGGAGGCAGAGAAGTTGTGCCGACCTTTGAGTCTGCAATATTGTATTTATGTTTGGATATTAGGTTTTATTGAAGGTTTCACCCATGAAAGGTGTGATGAGGTTTGAAAAAAGAGAAAAGCTTAGCCCAAGATTCATTTGCCCATTTAAGATCCTTGAGAGGTATGGGGATGTAGCTTATAGGCTAGCTTTACCTCCACATCTGTCAATGGTGTATCCTATATTCTATGTTTCTATATTGAAAAGATATCATCCAGATGATGCACATGTGATTCAATGGGATTCTATTGTATTAGACCATGATTTATCCTTTGAGAAAGAGTCCACTACTATTTTAGACAAGCAGACTAGGAAGTTGAGGTCTAAGCAAATTGATTCAGTGAAGGTCTAGTGAAGACATCACACTATCAAGAAGGATACTTGGGAGGTCCAGTCCAATATCCGACATAGATAACACCAACTTTCCATCACTTCGGGTACTTTATTTTCTTTATAAATTGAGGGTGAACTTGTGTCTTAGTGGTGGATAATATAATAACAGTAGTTGTGATTTCCCTTTTTATGTATTTTGACTGTTTTGCCCTTTCCCATAGTTGTTACATGCTAGTTGTGAGTTGTGGGGATGGTTGGTGTGGTCCATAGTGCACTAGAGAATGATTTGGGTGAGTTTCGGGTTTTTAAAATCATGAGTTTGACTTTGGTCAAAATTTTGTGTCCGAGCATCGGGTGGTGATTTAGACATTCCCATTAGATCTAAAATGTAAATTTTGACTTAGGAGTATGGTTAATTCGGGTCCCGAAACTTTATTTTGCATTTTGATCCTTGTGAAAGAAACTAGCCATAATAAGCCTTAACGGGTCTCATGGGCTATTTTTTTTTGTAAATGACCTCTTTTCAAAAATCTAATTGTGCCATCGAGTCTGGAACATCAAAAATATCTTAGTAGCTAATCTGGTTTATTTTTGTAAGGGCACAAAAGAATCCCAAGTGTCCAATCGGGAGAAATTTCTAAAATTCCAAAACTAATGGTGCAACTTTTCTGGTGCATCAGGCTTCTTTATCAAGACTACATGGACACATGTCACGATCATAGGCTAATGATTTTCCTCATCGCAATGGCATCATAGTGGTACCACAATCGCGATGGAAAATTTGATGGACTGGGTCGAGTTGGAACATCACAGTCACGAAGCCCTTCTCTCACGATCGGGATGACCAAATTAATGTCGGTAAACAATAACTCTCACGATCACAAGATGGGGACCACCTGAATAGTATAAAATTCTCCATTTTCGTGATTTTCATCATTTTTGGAATTGTGAGCTTCAGGAAAGGCAATTTCAAAGGGGTTCCTTCACCATTCTTGCTTGGGTAACCTCTAAAACTTTATTTCAATAATTTCCTATTAATTCTATCCAAAATGGATTTGAAAAGGTGATTTCCAATTGATTTTTTGGGTTTTTAGCTAGTAAGCTTAAAATTAATTTTTCTTTGATTTGAAGGTCGATTTCACCTTATTTTTACTTGTGTTTTCAAATATAGACTCCTTTTGATATGAGGATCATATTTCCAAAATAAAATTTCAAATTTTCCCCTTTCGATTTCAAACCCATCTTTCATACTAGTTTTGGACCCAATTTAAATATAGTCGCTATGGATATCATTAGGTTCATTTTAACGCATAGAATACATATTTAATTGATTTAGCTTGATTTGAGGTTGGACAAGAAAAAAGTCTCTGCATTAAAGATCTAGGCTTGGATTTTTGGCTCTTTGAGGTAGGTTACGACTTAAATTTCTTTAGGAGTGCGGATGAGTCTATACGGAGCAAAGAATTAGAAGAATATTAGCTGTCTCGATAAATGAATTGGACATATGGAGCATCCGTACAGGTCGTAGTCCTTGAGTATGTTGTCATTAAATTATAACCAACCAGAGCGTAAGATTGTAAACTATAAATAGTCATTATTACTCACTTGTAAAAGGATCAACTCTCCTATTTTCTCAATCAATACAATATATGTCATGACTAAATCCCGGGTTGGACGTGATGAATAATCTCAAGCCCACCGTAGGCCGGAGACAATCCCTTTAGCCTTACCTCAAGAGCACATAAATATAAGCAGTGGAAGCCAACCAAATGAATGATAGATAAATAATGCAAAAAAAAAAAGGTAAAGGGTCAAAACAAGACACCAATGGCATCCCAATCTTGTCCATGAAAGCCTCTAAACCAAGAATACCAACTAAGTCGGCACATACCCCTGACTATGACAAAGAGAATCCAAAATTAAATGCTAAGACAGCAATGGAACCAATGAAATGATCGGTTCTTCTGAAGGATGGAGGCTAACCACTTCACAAAAACCCACAAATGTACCGAACCACCTAACGCTACACAGAAGCAACAGAAAAATCCTCGAATCTACATCATGAAATGATGCAGCATTTGAGGATAGTCAGTGGGGAGAGAACAGGCATGTAACTTAAGGTAAAGGGATAAAATAGTACAGTTATCCAAAATCCAATCAAAACCACATGCACAATATTTATAAATACATATAAAGGATGACGCGATAGGGACAAGGATCCAATTACATGATACTTTAAACCATTAGCCTGAACTATGTAGCTCTCTCCATCCTAAAGGCACCCATGGGATATATGGATCTGACTCCCCTTGCTGGAAGGGCCTCAGTGCGTCTTAGCCACATGTACCAAGAAAAGGCTAAAGACACCAAGGTGATAGCCATCCAAAATATAATGTGTATCCATACACATGGTAATATAGACCCCCAACATCGGCAAACGTTGCTTCTAGTGTTGGTCCCCCCCCCCCCGGTACTATACCTTCACATTGAGGTACATAAGTTCATTAAGCCTAAATTAAAGCAATTTGCACATAAATCAACCATTAACCCAGGAGTCATTTATTAAGGCATTTACGAACATAGTATCGTCAGACCAATATGCTTTCAAGCTAATTCAATTATGCCAAACCAGTTCATTTAACCATTAGATACCCAAGTTCCATTTAAAATCCAAAACCAAGGCCATTGGGGGCATTCCAAAACCATATTTATCAATTTAGATTTTAATACAATGCAGTGTGTTCAGAAAACAAGTTAAACTCTGCAAATATCAATATTCAAAACCAAGATTGCAAAGTGGGTTGAGATTAATGCCATTATCAAACAAAAATTTCATCAATTTGGGGAAAACCTATGTCCCCCATTCCAACTATTAAAACAATGCACCAATTCAGTCCCAAAACCATCAATAAAACATAAATAATCCATTTAAAATGTGGGACACATAATTCAAGTAAAAACAACCAAAAACCCTCAACCCAGTTTCAAACCCATCAATTCAAATCACATGAATATTCAATAAATTAATGTCACAATGAAAAATTCAATTTAAGAGAAGAGAAACATGACAAAAATATAGAGGAAATCAAAGAGAATTTGAAGTTTAGAGCCTGAATGGTGAATTCCTTATGAAACCCTTAAACTTTCTTAGTTACGAGTTAAAAGGAAAATAGTAGTGTATTGATCTTTAAAAGTGAAGAAAGGGGGTTTATTTGGTGTTTAAAAGACATTCAAAGGGTAAAATGACCAAAATCCCCTCACTCCAAATGAAAAAATAAAAAACTAGATGAAAACTACATAACGGCATGGCACACCAATATTGCAGAGGTTAGCCTTCGTGCCACGCCCTTATTGGGAGGCTAAGTGGTGTGGCACACTGCTATCACGAAGGCCCACTGCCTCAGAGTCCCAAAATGGCCCTTAACCTTTCAAAAAATTCTGAAACTTTCCCACAATACCCTTTTAATATTCCAAATCATAATTCAAGTAAAAAACTAACATTATGCATGTAGGAGGGTCAAAAATAAAATAATTGAAATTTTTATATGGTCTTACATTATCTCACCCTCCCCCCCTCTTAGGATCATTCATCTACGAATGAGATGTTAGGACATTTTTAGCACGACACTAGAAAGAACACAGCAAAATCCAAGGACAAATTCAAAATGCTATGAGAGGGAAATGAAACACATAGCTCAAGCACTTTTATCCAACAAAGGAAACTAGAATGGGTACTTGGCTTTCATATCTTCTTTAGCTTCCCATGTAGCTTCTTCCTCTTTTTTATTACTCCAATGAACCTTCATCGAAGCTATATCCTTAGTCCTCAATCTGCAAACTTTCCCATATAATACTTCAACTGGGACTTCCTCATAAGACAACAAATTCGTAAACCCAACATTCTCAACAAGCACTATCAAAGAAGGGTCACCCACATACTTCTTAAGCATGGACACATGGAAAACAGGATGAATCAAAGCCAAACTTGCTGGTAAATCTAATTCATAAGAGACCTTCCCAATTCTCTTTATAATCTTATATGGACCAATAAAATAGGGATTGAGTTTTCCCTTCTTCCCAAACCTCATGACTTGTTTCATAAAAGAAACCTTTAAGAACACCCAATCATGACTTTGAGCAGTCTTAAGTCTTTCTCTAATTACCTTTACCATATCCATGGCTTGGTGAACCAAGTCAGGACAAAACAACCAGTATTACCCACCTCAAACAATGCAATTGGAGGCCTGCACCTTCTACCCTAAAAAGACTCAAAAGAAGCCATCTGAATGTTAGAAGGATAACTATTGTTCTAGGCACACTAAATGAGTGGAGATGATCAACCTACCTTCTTTTAAAATCAATCACAAAGACCCTTACTATATCCTCCAAAGTCTGAATGGTACGTTCCACTTGTTCATCTGTTTAAGGGTGGAAAATAGTGCTAAGAATTACCTGAGTATCCAAACCTTTCTGAAATGAATACCAAAAGTGAGAAGAAAACTCTGTACCTCGGTCTGAAATGACAGACACATATTCCCCATGAAACTTTACTATCTCTTGAATGAACAACTTAGCATAATCCTCTCCTAAGTAGCTAGTCATCACAGGCAAGAAGTGAGCAAACTTAATCATCCTATCCACAATAACCCAGATAGAATCATACTGAGTCTGAGACCTCAGAAGACGAGTGATGAAATCTATATTAATTATCTCTCACTTCCATATGGGCAAGTCTATATCATGGGATATGCCACTAGGCCTCAAATGTTCTACCTTGACTTGCTGACAAATCATACACTTAGCAATAAAATTCTCCATATCCTTCTTCATATTATTTCACCAATAGATTTCTTTTAAGTCAGGATACATTTTAATCAAACCCGTATAAATAGTATATCTGGACTCATGAGCCTTAGCCAAGAATCTTTCCCGCAGCCCATCCACATCAGGAACACAACCTTCCTTGATATCTTAAGATTTTATCTCTCGTAATCTCGAAAGACATAATCTTTTATTGACCCATATCATCTTTAATTTGTGTAAGTATAGGATTTATAACATATTTCTCCTTGACTTCGAGACCAAGAGATAACTTAACCACTTCTTTAACAATCACTTCTCTATCCTCAAAGTTCAAAAGATGAACTCCCAAGTTATCCAACCTGTGAATATTATTCACCAATCCTCTTTTCTTCTCATCAATGTGAGACAAGCTCCCTATGGACAGCCTGCTAAGAGCATTAACAACTATATTAGCTTTACCTGTATGGTAGTTTAACTCATGTCGTATTCCTTGAGCTATTTGATCCACCAACTTTGATAAGATTCAATTTCTTCAACGTAAATATATACGGCTAGCTCTTATGGTCTGAATAAATATCCGCATGTCCCCATACAAATATGGCGCCAAATTGTTAGAGCAAAAACCATCGCTGCCAGCTCTAGATCGTGAGCTGGGTAATCCTCTCATAAACCTTAAGCCGCTAGGAAGCATAGGTTACAGTCCTACCATGATGCATCAAAACATAACCCAGTCCCACATAGGACGTATCACAATACACAACAAACCCATCAGTACCCTCAGGTAGGGTCAAAATCAGAGCAGAAGTCAACTTATCCTTTAACTTCTTAAAACTACCTTTACAAGCTTCAGACCATAAAACTTAACCTTTTCCAGAGTCAACTTCGTCAGCCGAGCAGCAATGCATGAGAAACTCTCCACAAACCTCCAAGAATACCCAGCCAAGACCAAGAAGTTCCTAATATCAGTTGGAGTCATGGTTCTAAGCCACCCTTTAACTATCTCAACTTTCTACGAATCCACCTTGATCCCTTCACTAAAAATAATATGCCCGAGAAAGGTCAAAACACTAAGCCAAAATTCATACTTAGAAAATTTTACATATATTTTATTGTCCTTAAGAGTCCGCAACATAATTTAGAGGTGATTGGCATAATCCTCCTCACTTTGGGAATATACCAAGATCTCATCGATGAAGACTATAACAAATAAATCCAAAAACTGCCTGACACTCAATTTATAAGATCCATATAAGCAGCCAGAGAATTAGTCAACCCAAATGACATAACAAAAAACTCATAATGGTTATACTAAGTTCGAAAAACAGTCTTGGGAATATCAACATCCTAAATTTTCAACTGGTGATAGCCCATACAGAGATCAATCTTGGAGAAACACCTAACACCTTGAAGTTGTTCGAATAGGTCATCAATCCGAGGAAGAAGGTACTTATTTTTCAATGTGACCTTATTAAACTAATGATAATCTATATACATCCAGATGGACCTATCTTTCTTTTGTACGAAAAGTACAAGGGCACCCCATATAGAAACACTAAGACAGATAAAACCCTTATCTAGGAGATCCTTCAATTGCTCCTTTAGTTCCTTTAGTTCAATTAGAGCCATTTTATAAGGAAGAATGAAAATGGGACGGGTATCCGATAGAAGGTCAATCCTAAAGTATATTTCCCTATCAGGAGGAATTCTAGGAAGATCATTGGTAAAAACTTCAGGAAATTCACTAACCACAGAAACAGATTGCAAAGAGAAACTCTTAAAGTTAGAATATTTAACCCAAACTAGATGATACAGATACAACCTGGTTATCATTTTTTGAGCTCTAAGATAAGAAATAAACCTCCTTTTGGGTACTAAGGAACTTCCCTCCATTAAATCACCGGTTCATTAGAAAAATGGAAACTGACCTTTTGGGTTCTATAATCCAGAGAATCATAGTACTAATGGAGTCAATCCATCCCTAGGATTACATTAAAATCTACCATGTCAGGTTCTATCAAATAGACCAATGTCTCCCTATGATGAATGGATACCGGACAACCCCTATAGAACAGAAAAGGCATCAAAAATACTTTCAGGACCAAAACTAAAATGTATAGCCACATATGAGGTCACATAAGATAAGGTAGAACCCAGATCAAACAAACAATAAATATCACGAGAGAAGAGTTGTTACATACCAGTGACAATATATAGGGATGCCGCATATTTTTTATGAGTAGCAAGTGCATAGAGATAATGCTCGCTATTATCGATGCCTGAAGTGGTGCCCTTAGATGTAGGAGACAAAGAAGTGGAAATTGGGACCTTATTATCTGTAGTGGAAACTTTAGCAATAGGATAATTCACGTTGTAGATGGCCAGGTTGTCCACAATTAAAACACCAGTTCCTACCCTCCTCACAATATCCATGGTAAAATTGCCCAAAAAATTCAAAAAGAGGATAAGGTGGGGCTGACTGAGCTCCAATAACCTGAGACTGGGCACCTTATGCCTTAGGACCACTGGTATCCTAAAAATGATGATCACCTTATCCCCAATTCTTCCTCTTAGTCCACTACCTACCATCTTTACCACTACTCTGGTGACTTATGCCCTGCTCTGCATATTTGAACTTCCTGTTCTGCCTTTCACCCATCTCTTCCTTCTTCCTTTTCTTATCATCCACCTACAGTATATAAACTACCAACCTTGATATATCCATATCATTATTCAATATGACAAACTTACACTCTAACAGCAAATCACAAGACAAACCAAAAGCAAACTTCTTTATTCTAGACCTCATGTTAAACACTGACTCTGGAGCATAACGGGACAACTATAGGAATTTTAGTACGTACTCCTTAACACTCATCTTACTGTACTTTAAGTTCACAAACTCTTCAGGCTTAGCCTACATCAACTCCAGAGGAAATAAGCAATCAAGAAAAGTACCTAAAAACTCATACCACATCGCAGGCTCAGCACTATTACCCTTTGTCTCTTCTCACTCCTTATACCACTAGTAAGCCACCTTCTTTAACTAATAAGCAACAAACTCCACACCCTCTAAATCAGTAGTATGCATCACTCTAAAGATCTTCTATATCTTATCAATAAACCCCTAAGGATCCTCCTCAACCTTAGAACTTGTAAAGATTGGGGGATTCAACCTCATAAACTGGCCTACCCTGGTGACCTCTGATAAGTTAGAAATAGGACCAACATGATTGAATCGACGTGACTGTTATGCCACCAGTTAACCAAGCATATAAATACACTAACAAAACTCAACATTAGATATGTCTCCCTGAGGCAACTGAACATAAGTATAACCAACCCAAGAAGCCCGAAGAGGACTAGTAGGAATTGATAGAACCCCAAGTGGAGCGGTACAGTCAGGAGCAGGGACCCTAGACCAGGTCTACACTCCATAAGTAGGAAAAATTCCCTCCATATTTTCCTTAGGTGGGATAGAGGTTTCAATAGAGTTCCTATGACCATCAGATCTTTGAGGAGGCTTGATCTAAAATGCGAGAAAATCAGGAGTTAGAGAAGTTCCATAGAAACTAACTCAATAGCTCAAAATAGAACATAAGAAAGGGAAATATTCCTAAATGTCTTGTAGCTTCCCCCTGATAAATGTGGCACGCTACACACTCATAAAAGGGAATCTACTTGACACGGCTTTGTAGGCACCCAGCGACCTTAAACCGTACTATGATACAAAGCTTATTACGACCCAAACCTAGGCCCGACCGTGATGGGCAATCTCAAGCCCACTATAGGTCAGAGACAACCCCCTTAGACTTACCTCAAGAGAACATAAATATAAAGAAAAGAAGCCAACGAAACCAATGATAGATAAATAATACCAAAACAAAAAGTAAAGAGTCAAATAAGACACCAACAACATCCCAATCCTATCCACGTAAGCCTCTAAACTAAGAATACCAACTAATTTGGGACATGACCTAGACTATGACAATGAGAATCCAAAATAAAATTCTAAGACAACAATAGAACCAATGAAATGACCGGCCTTCCAAAGGATGGAGGCTCACCATTTCACAACAGACCCACAAATGTATCGAACCACCTAATGTTGCACAGAAGTAATAAAAAGTCCTCCAAACTTGCATCATGAAATTATGAAGCATCTAATGATAGTCAATGGGGAAAGCACTCACATGAAACTCGAGGAAAAGGGATAAAATAATACAATTGTACAAAATCCAGTCAAAACCATATGCACATTCATAAATACATATATAGGCTATTGGGAAAGGGAAAAGGGTCAATTACATGATATTTTAAACTATAGTCTAAACGCGCTCCGTCCTAAAGTCACCAGCAGGCTATATGGGTCCAACTCTCTCTATCGATAAGGCCCTAGTGCGTGTTAGCCACACATACTGAGTAAAGGCTAAAGACACCAAGGTGATAGCCATCCAAAATATAATATGCAGCTAGAAATATGGTAATATAGACCCCTAACATCAGCAAATGTTGTTTCCAATGTTAGCCCCCCCGAGACTACATCTTCACAGGGAGCTACACAATTTTTTTTAAGCCCAGATGAAAGCAATTTGGACATAAATCAACCACTAACCCAGGAGTCATTTATTAAGTCATTTACCAACATGGTACCATCATACCAATATGATTTTAATCTAATTCAATTGTGCCAAACCAGTTCATTTAACCATTAGACTCCCAAGTTCTATTTAAAATCAAAAACCAAGGCCCCCAAGGGCATTTCAAAATCATATTTATCCATTTGGCCTTCAATACAATGCAATGGGTTAAAAAGACAAGTTAAACCATGCAACTATCCATATTCAAAACAAAAATTGTAAAGTGGATTTAGATTAATGCCATTATCAAACCAAAATTTCATCAATTTGGGGAAAACCCACGTCACCCATTCTAACCATTAAAACAATGCACCAATTCAGTACTAAAACCATCAATTAAAATATAAATAATCCATTTAAAATATCGAACAAGTAATTCAAGTAATAACAACCAAAAACCCTCAATCCAATTTCAAACGCATCAATTCAAATTACATGAATATACAATAATTTAATGCAACAATGAAAAATTTCAGTCAAGGAAAGAGAAACATGCCTAAAATATAAAGAAAATCAATGAGAATTTGAAGTTTAGAGCCTAAATGGTAAATTCCTTGTAAAATTCTTGAATTTTCTTGGGTTGGGAGTTAAAGAGGAGAATAGTAGTGTTTTCATCTTTAAAATTGAAGAAAAGGGGGTTTATTTGGTGTTTAAAAGTCATTCAAAGGGTAAAGGGACAAAAATCCCCTCACCCTAAATGAAAAAAATAAAAACTGGATGAAAACTACACAGCAGTGTGGCACGCCGCTATCGTAGAGATTAGTCTCTGTGCCACACCCTTATTGCAGAGGCTAAGTGGTGTGGCAAGATACTATTGTGGAGGCGCACTGCCTCAGAGTCATAAATTGGCCCCAAACCCCTTCCAATAATTCTAAAACTTTCCCACAACACCCTTTTAACATATCGAATCAGAATTTAAGTAAAAAAATAAGCATTACGCGTGTGCGGGGGGGTCAAAAGGATATGATAGAAATTTCAACAGGGTCTTAAAATATCGTTGTTACTTGGTCTCCAATCTCTTCTTTTTTATCTTAAATAATCACTTAATTGTGAGATGTCTCAAATAGCATAGATCGCTCCCAATCGCACTATGAACACCCGTGGCACTCTATGACTTGTTTTCTTTATATATACTTTTTTATTCATAACTTATTATTTATTTTAATCACATAAAAGTCTAATTTCTAATAAATCAAATCTAAAACAAGGTTTAATTTTAATAATGCATACTATTGATTGTTGCGCCCAAGCGTATGCGCAAGTGTATGTGGTCCCACAAAGTAATACGGTGGCCTTATAAAAATTCAAGTATCGATCCCACAGAGACTTGTGCTAACAACTATCCAAGAATAATTCACTAACAAGATTAATTCAGTGCAAATGTAACCACAAGAGTTTGTAAGTTACAAGTAACCGTAAACAAAACAATGTGGTAAAGTAAAGATTTGAACCATCAATGAGTACAAGTCCGGGGTTAAAGGTCTGTGAACATTCCTACTATGTTATAGAACTTCATTGGTTAGATTAAGTATCATTTTTGTTGATTCACGGGATCTATGATATGACTATGGCCTTCCAAACCTCTAATCAATTATCTAACTTAACCCCACAACTATATCATTGAGTGGGGATGCGAGAACGAAGTCAAATACATTCATATTTCATCCTGTACTTGAACCAAATAGATAAGATAGGTACATTCCTATCCTAAATGCAAATAATAACTCCATTCATTTAGAAGATTACAATTCTATTCTATCTATCTCATGTTCTATCCTCTTGTTCCTCCTTCCGGATTCACAAGATGATTATGCATGTATTCTCAGGGTCTCGAATCATTAAAATAGTGATAAAAATTATAAATAAAAAATATTGATAAAAAACCATAACTAAGTCAATTTATAACTATAATACTCATGTTCTTGGTCTGAACCCTGGAAAAAGGTGTTTCGCCGATCATGGACGTAACCGTAATCACAATAAATGAATACATGTTAAAAACCATAAGAAAACCAAAATAATGAAAGAAAAAACCTTAATTGAATTATTCTCCAGCCTCCCTTCAAGTCCCAAGGTCATCCAATGTGTGAAACATAACAACTAAGTGTCCTATTTATACTTGGAACATAATTGCAAATTTTGACATAAGAGCATGCCACACCAACATCGCACCATCTAGGCAATGTGGAACACCAAAAAAGTGGTGGGATTCTGTAAATTTTCATCAACAATGATTACAAGGCCGTGCCATGACCGTATCACGGCACCTATGTAGTGTGGCACGCCAAGGTCTTCAAAACGCCCAACTTAGCCAAGCTTTGTCCCATGCTTTGTCCTTCAAGTACAAGCTTTGTGGCGTTGTTTCCACTCTATTTCCAGATTTTACGTCAACTATATATCATCAGGATAAAATAACCAAGCATCTTATAAAACTCCATATACTAGAGCACAAAATAAGATACAATTCAAAACAATGAACTAGTAAAGGTCATAGCTCAAGCTAAGAGTACTAGTATTGTTTTTTTTTTATCTTTAACTCATTGTTTTGATTCCAAAATCACTATGAATACACCTTAAATACTACAATTACATTAATTTAAAATTAGATTATCATTTATACCATTAATCACCCACTAAGCACAAGAAAAGTCCTCAAAACTACACTAAAATAAGCTCAAACAACAACACTGAGATGCATAAATCCACCTCAAATCATCACCCCACACTTAAAGCCTTGTTCTTCCTCGAACAACTCTTTACTCTAAGCATCAAAATTATGGAAGACTACACACTTCTACAATAATTAAGACATTCAAGACAGTATTACAGTGACTACATAGATAGCAAGTCTCACACTCAAGTATGTTACGTACATAATTAAAAGCTCACGAACACTACTCTGAAACATACTATCCTCAATAAGTGATTCAACTAGTTTGAAAACTCATGCATATTATTCAATTAAGGAAATCATTCAAATCACCTAACCCTCATCAAATATGTTCCCTCATAATAAGAGAGTTACCCATAATCACTCACATATATGTTATTTATCACAAGTGGGTATAATATTAATTGCACTCACTCTCACAAAGAATTCACAAGTTACACAAGATGAACCATAAGCTTTCCCTTGGTGTAATGCTCTACTAATATCAGAATGTTAAGGTTTAAGATCAAATAGGTATTTATGGTTTGTAATGTAGGTTAAGGGGCGGGTAGGAACTATTTTGCTAAAAGTAGTGACTAACTTTCCTAAGTATTTTAATACATCACATGAACATTAAGATCAATCTACTAACAACCAATTTTTCCCACTTCTATCATACCCATTCTCTTTTGTTTTGCCAATCTCATTAAGCCAGATAAATATAATATCGAAGGAGTATTCTTTATCAACTCAAAATCAAATTTTAGCATAATATCTCTCTTTTTCATCACACAACTCCCACTCACAACATATATCAATTTTGCAACACCAATAGCTATTTTTGGGGGCCTCACTTTCACCTCTTTTCTTCTTACTCTCACACTCATTCACTATATTAATTTTCAACTAAAGCGCTTAGGAGGTCGGGATTAAATTAAGGTCAAACCAAAGAAAGGGAACAAGCTACATATGAGGCTATCAAAGAGTAGGATAAAGGCTCAAAGAGGCTAACTAGGATTATGCACAAGGGTAGGTCACAAAGGGTATGAAACATGGCTATCAAAGAAATGCCTATATCATCTACTAAACCCACACTCTTTATTTCACTTTACATACACACCAAGCAAATTCTAGATTTCAAATGCAGCATAGAATACACAAAGATCTCATATCACATATGGCACATGCTTAAATCAAGTAGGATCATCAAAGACTCTCCACCAAACAATCACACGAATTTAGAATTAAGCAAACAATGTACAAGAATCATATTCTAGAGCCTAGGAGTCTTAAAAGTAGTCATTCACACAATCAACATGCTTGCACACACAAAAACCACTTATATCATACAATCATACACAGCACCAACTAGAACATCGCATTTACCTAACATAAAAACTTAAAATTTACTCCTACAAATAAAAAGGACACTAGATTCAAGGGTACCCCCATGGAAAAGAACTAAAACAAAAAACCAAGGGATGGGTGAAGTGTGCACCTACTCAACTGACACCCACGAGCTATAAACTAAAAAGAAAAATCTTTTCTTGTAATTTTTTCAAATTTTTCAAATTTAACCAAAAAACTAGAAAAAAAAACTAATTACTAAGATCCTACCATAATCACTTCACCCAAAAAAATGGGACTTTTCTCACCCCAAATTTAAAAATCTTCTTTGTCCCCAAAGTAAACTCAAAAGTAGAGACAAAAACACTCCCTGAGGCCTTTCGGCCTAGCTAGTAGCATCTTTTAAGATCAAAAGGGTTTAGGGACGCCCACACTTAGTCTCTAACATGCTTCTTAGCTCAGTTTTTGGTACTCAGACTTTCCATCAACCTTTGACTCAACAAAAATAAAAACTATGTGAAGTAAAAACTAAGACTACAAAAAATAAAGCATAAATTAACTTGGATAGCCCCCGAAGTAGTGCCTGAATTAGTATCTCAGTCGAATACCTTCAGTAGTGCCTGAATTAGTATCTCAGTCGAATACCTTCATCTTCTTCCTCCTACTAGGAGGCCATCATCTTATTAATTTCTAACCTCTTGAGTGTGAACTCTCAAGGTCAACAAATTTTTCAATAATAGCCTTTTTAGGCTCATCAATCATCATCACTTTGGGCTAAGGTGGTGTCTAGGGAAACTCAATGCGACTATCCGAAAAGGTATTGGTGGTTTAGCTTCTACCACCCCATACTTATCCACTTTCATTGCTATAATAATACATAAATCTTTGTAGTGAGAAGTGTATTAAGTGGCTTATCATATCTAAAAACCACCTCTTCATCATCCAATTTTATTGTGAGATACCCTCTCTCACATCTGTCAACGCTCCTCTAATGGCTAAGAATGGACATCCCAGAATGATCGGTACCCTGTTATCTGCATTATAATCCAAAATAATAAACATCAGTAATTACAAACTTACCAACTTTTATTAGCACGTCTTTAATTATTCCTTTGGGCTCAACTATGGTCATGTCTTCCAATTGGAGCATCAAATGGCATGGTCTTAGATCAACCAACCCAAGAGTATTGAACATAGATAGAGGCATCAAATTTATATTCAGCCTCAAATCACTCAAGGCATGGACCACTACACTATCACCAATCTATATGGAGGGGGTGAAACTCCTTGGGTACTTAAGCTTCTAGGGTATCTTTTTCATTACCATAGAACTGAACTCCTCTATCAATTACACTGTCTCAAAATTCTAAAGTTTCACCTTGTTTTTCACCACATCCTTCAAGTACTTAGCATACTTGGGCATTTTCTACAAAATATCTATCAAAGATAAAGTAATGTGAAGTTATCTGAACATATCAAGACTTCTTAAAGAAAATATCTTCTGTCACTTTGTTGAATTATTGAGGGAACAATGGTGGTTGTCTTTCAGTAACCTGCTAGTAACATTAGTTTTTGGGTACTCAGACTTTCTCGAATTATCAGCATCTTTCACTGCAACCTGTTGTAGAGCCAACTCTGTCTCTGTCTCCTTATTTTTCTTTAGAGATGTGTCATTAAGCTCCTTAAAGTGATCTCCATAACTTGATTTGGAGGTTTATTATCACTTCGCAAATCACCTTGAGGCCTAGTATTTTTTGCCTGAGCTAGCAGCCCTAGTTGCTGCTCAACTATTTCTATGCAATTTGCTAATTTTTTATGTCAACAGTCATCTTCTCTTGATTTGCTAGAATCTTTAATAGTGTTTCCTTAATGTTACCGGCTGATTTATTGTATTGTGGTTGCTGAAACTACTGTTGTTGGTTGTTACCCTAAGAATGAATGGGTTGAGTCTGCCACTTTTTGTTGTAGGTATTACCATAATTCGGCTTTTATGAATTGCCTACAAATTTGATAGATTCAGGATTGGCTCCACACAAGTCTGTATAGTGGCCCTGTTTCTACAAATATCATACCATATTGGAGCATGTTGCTCCGCATTAACCTGAGCCTGAGATTGTTGGACACCCAACGTGTTGAATTGATTCATCATGATTATGCATAGCTAAAAGTTAGGTGGTTAAGTCTTTTATTTTATCAACTTCGATCATACCCACAACCTTTTTCACTGAGCTCCTTGAGGTATCACCATTATAATTTGGATTTCTTATGTAATTTGATTAAACAAGGTGTATAGCTCATCATAAATCATTTTCAAAGCCTGACCACTTGCAGCTAAATCTAGCAAAATTTTTGTGTTATGGTCAAGTGCCTCAATAAAGGTGTGAGCTAGTACCTCATTGGACTATTGGTGATGTGGACAGTCCTGAATAAGAGCTTTGAACCTTTCCCAAGCATGATATAGGTTCTCATCTGTCCTCTACTTGAAGCTCAAAATACTATTATAAAGTCTCGCAGTCTTACAAGATGGAAAGAAATGGATGAGGAATTTCCAGGCTAATTCATCCCAACTTATGATTGAACCTATTGGTTGAGCATTTAACCACTTTTTTGCTTCCCACAAAAGTAAAAAGGGGGGGAGTGTTAGCCTCACATAATCATTGACACACCCGTGGGGATGAATGTGTCACTGATCTCTAGAAAGTTTTGCAGGTGGACTTATGTACATTCATGTGATTGCTCGGTGAATTATACACTATTGTGTGGGAGCTGCACCATGTTCTTCTTCAGTTAAAATATACCCTCAAGAGTCGGTCTTCAAATTGAAGAGGTCATATTAGTCGCAAGTGGGATTGCCATTTCGTGAACTATCCTATGAGCTGGTGGATCCTCAGCCATAGGAGCAAGAAGATCTTATTCCTCATAAATCTTTGGGATATCATAGAGAAGTACTATTTCTCTCCTTTATTGGTGAAAGTGTTGCTCAAGCTTAGGGTTCGATTTAACCAACTCTCTGTCCCTTACCAGCTTACTAGCTTGTTCACCAGTTTCTTGAAAATTCAGAAACCAAGATCAAGTGAAAAGTACCAAAGAAATCCAAAAGGTAAAGCTAAAACTACTATATTTTCCTATTGATAAGTCCCTGGCAACGGTGCCAAAATCTTGTTATGCCCAAGAGCAAATGCAAGCATACATGGTCCCACCAAGTAATATAGTGGCCTTATTAAAATCCAAATATCGATCCCACTGATACTTGTGTTAACAAATATCCAAGAATAGTTCACAAATAAGATTAATTCGGTGCAAATGTAACCACGAGAGTTTGTAAGTTATAAGTAACTGTAAACTAAATAATGCGGTAAAGTAAATATTTGAATAATCAATAAGGAAAAGTCTAGGGTTAAGGCTCTGCGAACAATCATCCTATGTTATAGAACTTCATTGGTTAGATTAAGTACCGTGGTTGTTAATTCACGAGATCTATGACTATGGCCTTACGAACCTCTAATCAATTCTCTAACTTAGCCCCACAGCTACATCATTAAGGGGGATGCAAGAAATAAGTCAAATACGGTCATATTTCATCCTGTACTTGAACCAAATATAGCACATAGATATATTCCTATCCTAAATGTAAAGTAAAACTCTATTCAACTAGAAGATTACAATTCTATTCTATCTATCCCATGTTCTATCCTTTTTTTCCTCCTTCCAGGTTCACAAGATGATTATGCATATATTCTAAGGATCGTGAATCCTTAAAATAGTGATAATAAGGATAAATAAACAACCACTATTGATAAACAACCATAAATTAATAACCATAATACTCATGCTCTTGGCCTTAACCTCGAAAAAGGGTGTTTAGTCGATCATGGACGTAACTATAATCACAATGAATGAATACATGTTAAAATCCATAAGAAAACCAAAGTAATGGAATAAAACCCTAATTGAAGTGTTCTCCAGCCTCCCTTCTAGTCCCAAGGTCATCCAAGATGTGAAACATAACAACTAAGTGTCCTATTCATACTTGGAACATAATTGCCAATTTTGACATAAGGGCTCATGTCATCTAGGCAACGTGGCATTCCAAAAACACCGATAGATAATGGAAATTGTATTAAAAAATATTTCCATGGCCATTCCATGACCTTATCGTGGCCCACCAAGTGCTTTAAAATGCCCAACTTAGCCAAGCTTTGTCCCATACTTTTTTCCTTCAAGTCCAAGCTTTGTGGTGTTGTTTCCACTCTATTTCCAGCTTTTAAATCAACTATATATCATTATTATAAACTCACCAAGCATCCTATATCATAAAACACCACACATTAGAGCACAAAACAAGATACAATTCAAAATAATGACCTAGTAAAGGTCATAGCTCAAGCTAAGAGTATTAGTATTGTCTTTTTGATCTTTAACTCATTGTTTTGACTCCAAAATCACTATGAATACACTTTAAACACTACAATTACATGAATTGACACTTATATGCTCATTCATACCATTAATCACTCATTAAGCACAAGAAAAGTCATCAAAACTATGCTAAATAAGCCCGGATAACAACACTGAGGTGCATAAATCCACCTCAGATCATTAACTTACCCAAAAAATTTAATTGCACCAAATCATCATAAAAAGTTTGGCACCCACTGTGGGGCCAGAGAAACCATGTATATTTAATCTTGTTTGCTCTTTTTCTTGCTTACTTTGTGTTTTTGCATATTTATGCTAGGTCATGGCCAACAATGTAGAAAGAACTGAGGGTGTACTTACGATTGAGGAGCTAAAAAGGACTCAACCTCTGGATTAACTGACTTCAGTTGTTAGAGTACCACTAGGGTAACGATAATCTGCCCTTTATTGTGGACCTAAAAATTATGAATAATCAAAAAGGGGATAGCAACCTCATCAATAAAGAGAAAGAAACAAAAGAAAGGCCGAGTGACTTGGAGAGTCCCTAAAAAATCCTCAAAATAAAAGGATCTAATGGCTAAGGTAGAGGCTCAAGGAAGGCGAATTGATGAGTTTCAGTATGGTCAAATCCAAGGAACTCTAAACTCCTTGAAAGAAAATAAGGAGAACGGCGATGAAGAGCTTGAAAATAGATCTAAGAGGTATAAAAGTAGGAAATTAGGGGATTATCTTAAAACTTCAGACCTATCACTAGCATTCATGATACAATTGGTAAGAAAAGGATGATGTAATATCAGATATAGAATCAAAAGGAAAATGCAAAATTAAAGACAAGAAAGTAAAATGGATAACAAAATAGATACTAGAAACGAACTAATTGGCAACAATAGCTATGTTAAAGCTAAAACCTCTAATTATGAATATACAAGCACCAATTCAAGGATAATTGAAGGAAATTAAGGAAATTAAATCTCCTTGTAATCCTTGTTTCTTAAAAAGTATCAATAAAAGCTTCACTAAGCTCTCAATTCTCTCAAAGGAGATAAATTCAAAAATCCCCAAAATCTCCAACTAATGAAATAAACTAAGGAAACTATGTATAATTCTTGTCATTACAAGC
This sequence comes from Capsicum annuum, assembly GCF_002878395.1. Lineage (NCBI taxonomy): Eukaryota > Viridiplantae > Streptophyta > Magnoliopsida > Solanales > Solanaceae > Capsicum > Capsicum annuum. The sequence continues at coordinate 53,923,051 of NC_061113.1, read as the reverse complement.
ATAGTCCAAAAGTGGCCTTTGCATAAATAGCCAATATGTCCAAACAAGTTATGTTCTATAGCTTGGTCATCTCCACATGTGGGTCTTCACTCTCTTTTATAAAAGCTAGCTTCCATATCTTTAGTACCTCCACACATGGGTCTTTAATGATCCTCAAGGATTCAATCATCTCAATCAAAGAATGTATTACTTGAAGGAGTCTTTAAACTTGTATAGCTTGAAAAAGTTCACTTGAAGCACCTCACACTTGATAAAAGTGTTCCATGGGCCTCCGTAGTCTTGAGTTTTCACTTTAATATGGATCCCAATCACCTTTAGGCTCCTCAAGCTTTTTATGGTCGTATTTTTTTCTCTTTACATCACTTGAGAACTATTGGCATAGAATGACAAAAGACATAGACTATTTATATAGGGTAAAATTAGTGCAAAAACACATGGCTTGACCAGGATAGAAAGCTTGAGAATATGATGCAATAGCAAGAGCTACAATTAAGGACACACTCTCTCTTGGGATATCAGCAAAAAAGGCACTCCCTTATAAAGGATAAGGAAATGACTGCTTGATATTCTTAATGCTATGGAAAAAAAAGACAAATAGGGGACAATAATATCAGATTCTTTAGGAATACCGATGAGTCCATACGGAGTATATCATCATGTGAATATTAGTAGTCCATACGGAGTATATCATCATGTGAATATTAGTTATCTCTCTAAACGAATCAAACATATGGTGCATCCGTATAGGTCTTAATCCTTTAGTGTGTTGTTAACTTATAATTGACTAGAAACTAAGATTTTAAATTATAATGATCATCCTTACTCACTTGTAAAAAGGTCGGCTCTCACACTCTCTCTACCAATACAATAGTTATTACTTAATTCAAGATCTTTTTTTTGCTCTTGAATGTTTTCTTAGTCGTGAGATGTCTCAGGTAGCTTAGATCAGCTCTCGATTGCACTCCTGAAGAGCCTGACACTCTCAAATTTGTTTGTTTTACTTACTTGTTCTATTTTATTCATAACTAATTATTTTTTTTATCACTTAGAAGTCTAATTGCTAATATCGAATTTAAAATAAGCTTGAATCATAATGCATGCTCTTGACTCACTATAAATTCAATAGTACCAAATTCACAATAAATAATATCTACGACATGCATGTATATTCTCTTGTGGCTTTACTTCTCATAGTTATATTTACATTCAAACATCAAGTAGAATATATGATGTAATATAAAACTATTATAGCATGAACACTACTTTTTTGGATTAAGTTTTATCTTCAACTCAATATAGTAATTATAACAACCGTAGTTATGATTTTCTCCCTTTTATGATCTTTGATCATTTCCCTTTTCTTGTAGTTGTTATATGCTATTTGTGAGTTTCGGGAATTTTTGGTGCGGTCCTTAGTGCATTCAGGAGTGATTTGATGAGCTTGAGGCTTTTAGAGGCTTTTAAGGCCATGAGTTTGACTTTGGTCAATATTTTGTGTTTCAAGTGTCGGATGGTGATTTGGATAGTTTCATCAGGTCCAAAGTGACAATTTTGGTTTAGGGGTGTGGTTATTTAGGGTCCCAATCCTTTATTTTGCGTTTTGTCTCTTGTGACAAAAACTAGCTAAAATTAGCATAAAGGGGGTCCCAGGGGATACATTATTGTAAATGACCTCTTTTTGAAAATATGACGGTGTCATTGAGTCCGAAACATCAGAAATAGCCTAATATCATATCTTGTTTATTTATGTGGGATTCCAAATGAATTTGATGGTCCAATCGGGACAAATTTCTAAAATTTCAAAACTACTAGTGGATCGGGCATCTTCACCAGAACCATGTGGACACATATCGTGATTGTGGGTCTCAATGATTTTCTTCATTGAGATCGTGTGGTGTTGGTACTACGGTCATGATAGTCAATTTGATAGACCAGGTCAGGTTTGATCATCACAGTTACGAGGCCCTCCTCTTGTGATCATGATTACTAACTTAATTTTTGCCAACACTGACTCCCCTGATTGTGAGGTGGAGACAGCGATCACGAGGTATTGTTTACCTGAATAGTATAAATTCTCCATTTTTGTAATTTTCATCATCTTTAGACTTGTAAACTTCAGGAAAGGCGGTTTTAAAGGAGTTTCTTTACCATTCTTGCTTGGGTAACATCTTAACCCTTATTTCTATGAGTTCCTACTGATTTTATTTTCAAAATAGTTTTAAAAAGTGGATTTCAAATTGGAGTTATTGGTTTTTACCCGTTAATCTTAAAATTGATTTTCCTTTAATTTGAAGGTTGATTTTACCTCATTCTTACTTGGGTTTTAAAATATAGACTCCTTTTGATATAAGGATTATATTTCTAAATTAAAATTTTAGATATGCCTCTTTTAATTTTGAACTCGCTTTTTGAAATAATTTTGGACCTTATTTAAATATTATGGGTATCATTAATTGACTTTTAATGATTAAATTACATATTTGATAGATTTAGCTCGATCTGAGGCTGCTTTTGAATAAAAGGCTCTGGGTGGAAGGTCTAGGGTTGATTTTTAGCTCTTCGAGGTAGATTACAGCTTAACTTTCTTCAGATTGAGTTGCATAGTTAACTTCTTTTGTAAATTATGCTATGGGGTGGGGAGTTAGAAGGGAAAATTATATTTGGAGATTACTCATATTATCATTTTGCCAGTGTAGTGGCTTATATGCATATTGTTGTTAACTTGAGAGATTATATTTAATGTAATGTCCATGTGAGAAATTTATTTGACATTTCGAAGTCTTATTTGTGCGTTAAATGTCATTATTATTATTATTATTGTGTTGTCCGTTCGGAGGCTTGAATGAATATTATAGGCCCTTTTGAACATTATTTGTCTCTATCATGACAGTAATGCTCGAGAGAGGGGTTTTAAAATGATATTATTAATGTCTTACATGACTATTTATTCTAGTGGTACTGAGCGAGGGCTTATATAATGAATTATTGGCATGTTGAGTGGATTCTGAGCCCATTTATACTTGTATTAAATCAATTACCATCTTGATATTGATTGGTTATGAGCATTACATCCTCATTTCATACATACATATTCATAAGATATTGGTACTATCGAGAAAGACTAATTTTGGAAACCCTAGGCCAAGATCATTTTTCGGCTAGGTGATTGAGTCATATTTTGAAAAACCCTTGGTCAAGGTCATTTGTCAGTAAGGTCATTGTGATATTTTGGAAATTCTTGGTCGAGGTTATTTGTCGGCAAGGTGATTGTGATATTATGAAAATCCTTATCCTAGGTCATTTGTCAGGAAGAAAATTAAGATATGATATTGAGATTATGAGAGTGTATGGGTTGTGAATGCCTTATTGGTCCTATCCATATCATTGAGGCTTGTAAGGTGTATACGAAAGATATGCGATGAATTATATCACTGTACCAGCATCATTGCATTGCATCGCATTTACATCATTTGTATTTCCTCTATGTGTTTGTAGTCGTGTACTTCGTTTAATATATATATATATATATATATATCGTGTGTATCTTTCCTTTTACGTTATAATATTGTAGAACTATTAGTGGAGACAGTGTAAGCTACCGTTTGAGAACTTTTCTGTTTGCAGGTGGAATTTGGAACAGATTTTGTACCTCTTCTTATTCTATCTTATCATTATTTACTTTTAGAGTCAAACTTATGAATTTCAGACTCAATTTTGTATTTAGATGTTCTTTATACTTATGACACCAGGTTTTGAAAATTTGGTATTTCTTTAGACGTTTACGTTATTTATGAGTACTTTAATCTGATTTTGTTTTAGAAGTCTCATATCTATTTATTCTTTCTCCTTTCAATTTTTTTTCTATCTTTGGGTGTCGGCTTACCTACCAAGTCCAGATCAAGGTAGGTGTCATGACAACAATATATATTCAATAATACATATTGATAAATCAAAAAATGAATTTTAAACAACTGAGAAAAGATTATACAAATCCATTGATTGTGTAGTACAATGACGAGCTATAACGGTGACAATAGTAAAATACAATACTATTCAAAAAAATATTTTTTTCTCCCCAAATCAAAACTTTGATTGTTCATTTTTGTAAGTTCAAGCAGTATCCAATTATTTAGATTTTGACAAACAAGTCACCATATAATAAGCTATGTTGACCATTCAATTAAAATTGTACTTTTTCCTTTCATGTAGAATTTACTCAGAGCTTTGTATTAGTAAGATTGAATTACTTCATAACATCGTGCACTACAAGACTCATTATATAGTGCAACACACATGTAAGGAAATTACTTTTTTACAAATATAAAAATATTTAATTTTTTATAGGCATAAACTAAAAAAAGAGTATTGGCTTTGAGACAGAGAAAGATCATATGTCAACTATTAGCAAAGTAATATCTAATCAATTTCATATGGTTAAAGTACTTTTGAACATTTTCCCTCCTTTAAATAGCTATGTAAGTTTATAAAAGGTATAATACATAAACATGCCCTTTAACTTGACCTCAAATTATATCTATGACCTCTAATTTTGGGTGTGCACAAGTAGGCCCTTAAACTTGTATAAAGTTGAATAAGTAAACATATACGTCCTACATGGCATAACACACCTAGGATGTCATGTAGGATAAGAATTGATTGGCCATGTAGGATGGCACATAGGACATATGTGTCTACTTGTTCAACTTTATACAAATTTAAGGACCTATTTGTGCATACCCAAAGTTGGAGGTCATAGATGTGATATGAAGTCAAGTTAAAGGGCATGTTTATGTATTGTGCCTTTATAAAACTTGTACTCATTGATAGGGGTATATGTGCGACAAACATATGTGGAGATTAGTAACAATAATTTTGGACCAGTCATGCTCCAACTCCTATTGTGAGTGGCATCCACACTAATTCTCCAATGGGAGAATCATCTAACCTGAATAATCACTATCAAATACTAGTCATTTTTAATGTGAATAGAAACAATTCTATATTAATAGTCAATATCTGAAATAGTTCTAAAGCGGCGCGGAATAAGATCAATACGCCTAAAACTCCCCTAGAAACTAAAGGTTATCATACCAGAACATCTAAACAAAACAATCCATGGGTACAACCCAAAAAAACTAGCAATAAACTAAAATTGTCTGTGTCTACCCTTATACTTCCTAAAATCCACCAATTCTATGAAGATCAACCTTTATGAGTTCATCTTATAATATCAAACAATGACATAGCAAGTACATCACATAATGAGATAGTCCAACCACATTGCATAATAAAACAATTCATTTTTACATAATCTCATTTTAGGTGATCAAACACCAACTAGTATAAATATCCAACAAGTGCAATATTCAAGGCATGCATTGTAACAAGTAATGCCTAGGTAGTTAACATGCACACATAAATCAACTTGAGTTTTTAACTCCAATTCAACTCCAATAGTAATAGATGTCCAGATCTACCAAGGAGTCTAATAAACATTAAAATGTTTGGAGAAGTTAAGAAATATCCATGCACAAATAAAAATAGATCCATTAGAGCTATAATAGATCTATTTAAGTTACCCAAGTTATCCGCACCCCCTACAATTGGTATCAAAGCTATGTTGTTTAAAGTTACGAAAATAGTATATGTTTAGATGAATATTGCTTAGATGAATAGCGAACAAAAATTACAAAAATATAAAGAATTAAAACAAATAATATCTTAAAAACGTAAAGAATTAAAAATAAGGATAGAAAGACTACAGTATAACATAATGGTAGGAGTTAGTAAAAACTCAATAAATACACAAAAAGAAGAAATATCAAATTTAGAATCAACAATAGATAGTCTAGAATATATATATATCAATATAACCTATATACATTTAAATAAAATGAACAAAGAAGAATTTATAATAGACGAAAAAACATATGAAAATCACGAAGGATCAAAATAAAAATAATATTCTCTAATTTAGGAAGAAGATATAAGAAAATAGGTGAACATTTATATTTAATGTTAGAAAAAGAAGAATTAAAATTAGAAGATAAGTTGGCAGCCATGGTAAGAATAGAAAGAGAAAACGAAGAAATAGACAGAAAAAAAAAATAGATAAAATAAAACAACAAACCACAGAAGAAATACGAAAAATAGAAGAAACTAAAAATAGTAGGATTAATGAATTAGAAAAAGAACTATAAATACTAAAAGACCAGTATGAAAAAGGACAGAAAGAAAAAGAAGAAAAAGATAAAGAACAAAAATTATTAAACGAGATAAATCAATTTAAAGAAAAATTAGAAATAAAAAATAAAGAATCAGAAACCAGTGAATTAAAAATAAATACAATAGATGTTGAAGAAACAGATAATTATGATTCGGAAGGTAGTGAAACATATACAAAAATTCTAGAAAACATAGGAAAACTAGAAATTAATGAAGAACAAGAAGTAATTAATAAAGAAAATCTAGAACTAATAAATATAGAAGTAAATACTATAGATAAAAATATAGGACCTGGTACATTAGAAATAAAAAAAAAAACTATAATTACAAAAATAAGTTTAAAAGATATAATCCAAAGGATGAATATAATAAATGGACCCCAAAACAAATAATTAATTACAACTTTTTAGATTTAGACTGTGTAATAGACATAAATAAAACAATACAACTATGGGTAGGATATATATGTTAAAACAATTATTAGATAATAAAATAGATACAACAAACACGCCAGAATATATAGAAACGACATTAATAAGAACAGTAAAATTATGATTTTTAAACCTAGCCGAAGCAAGTAAAAAAGTATTAAGATCTGATAATAAAACAGAAGGAATATCAACAACTACTAAAATATCACCAACAGAAATATTGAAAAAATATGAAATAGCTATAAGATATGAATTTAGCAATATTACAACAGAAGAAGCAGAACAAAATAAAGAAAAAGATATAAATAGAAATTTAATGTTAAAACTAGCAATATGTAATATGTGCTATATAGATGAGTATACGTGCGTATTTAAAGAATATTATTATAAAGAAACATATAATACAGAAGAAAGTAAAGAAATAAGAAGATTATATTTTAGTAAATTACCCGAACCATTTAGTTCAAAAATAATAAAGAGTTGGGATGAAGCAAAAATAGTAGATACCCTAGGAGCAAGAATAAAATTTTTACAACAATGGTATAGAAATCTATGTGAAAAATATAGAGAAGAAATAAAAATGGAAAAACATTAATAAGAAATTTAGCATGTTGTAAAGATAAAATAGTACCTCAATTTGGATCTGAAGAAAGATATTATAAGAAAAAAAAAGACATAAGAAATATAAGAAATACAAGAAATCAAAATATAAGTATAAGAAATCAAGAAAAAGATATTATGTAAAAAATTATAAACATAAAAGACCATATCGGGAAAAGAAATCTAGAAAAGAATGTTCTTGTTATAATTGTGGAAAACTAGGAATTTAGCTAGAGATTGTAAAATGCCTAAAAATCCAAAAAAGAAACAAATATCAAAAATAAAAATAGAAAATACAGAATATATGCAGATAGATTATATAAATTACGAATTAGAAAGTGAAGATAGTATATATGAAATTTCGGAGAATGAAACAGATAATAAAATAGATAGTGATTTAGATGAATCAAATGACTGAAGAATATATAAAAATGAACCAAATAACTGAAGAAGATATAAAAATAATGACAAAGGAAGAATATTTAAATGAAGAAGGAACAGACCAAAAAATAATATTTGATAATAATATATTTGACGAAATAAAAGGAAAAGAGTTAGACCTAAGTGTAGAAAAAATATTTAAAATACTAACAATAGAAAATATATTTAGTAGAAAAAAGGAAAAATACTGCATAGTAAGCCAAAAAGAACATCTAATAGACTGTAGATATGCAAAAGGAAGAGCTAGTATACCACTAGTAACAAAAAGAATAATTAATAAAGAAATAAACAACATAAAAAGCAAAGACCCAATAAAATATGTACACCTTGAAGGAATAGAGATATTAATAAAAGCATGCTTTAGAGAAGAAATAGATACACCAATAGAATTATATTTAGCAGATGATAGAATTATAAAACCTATAGAAAAAAGTATAATAACTGTTATAAAAGGAAATTTAATATACCAAAAATTTAAATTTATAGTAAGTGGGAATTATTTAGTAGCAATAACAGATAAAAATATAGATAAATCATTGATATTATATTGAAAAATATCAGGAATAGAACTAACCCCAGGAAGTAAAATATTTACAGCAAGATGTAAAATTCTATATGTATTAATAACAAAACATAAAATAACAGGAAAAAATAAAATTAATAAAATACAAATAGAAAGTCCTTTTGAACAATTCGTAAAAACAATTGATAATAATGATTATAGCTACAAAAATATAGACATGGAAGAAGATTTAGAAATAATAAATCATAGAATAAGTACATCAAAAAGAATAGTTCATGAAAAACCAGAATCATCAAACTCATCAAAAAGAACAAGTTATGACGCAACTTCAATAGTTAATTTAAACCAATATTACATAATAGGAACAATAAATGAAAACGAATATTTAATACTCTTAAACACAGGACAAGAAGAAAATTATATAGCAAAATATCTAGTAAAAAATGAAAAAATAAAATCTAATAGTAATATATGCCCAGATCTACCAAGGAGTCTAATAAACATTAAAGATATGGCAGAAAAAAAAATAATAATAGGAGTTAGAAAAATAAAAATAGAATTTGAAATAAAAGAAGAAATGCAAAAAACAGATATAATATTAGGGATAAAATGGTTAGAATAAGTAAAACCATACAATATAGAACATACACAATTATCTATAACATATAATAAAGAGAAATTATTGATAAAAAGAACTTTGACATGACATGAAAATATATGTATTGTAAAAATAATAGTAGAAGGATATTATAATAGGTATTATACACTTATGATAGATACAGGAGCAGAAGCAAACTTATGTAGATACAACTATTTACCATAAAGTAAATGGGATAAATTAAAAACACCAATAGTAGTCAAAGGATTTATTAATGAAGGAAGTTTAGTTACATATAAAGCTAAAAGTGTAAAAATATAGATATGGGATAAAATAATAACAATAGAAGAAATCTATAATTATGAACTAACATCAAAAGATATGCTTTTAAGAATGCCTCTTTTAGATAAATTATACCCACATATAATAACTAAAATAGATTGGTGGTTTACAACACCATGTAAACAAAAAGTAAGAGCAAAAAGAGTTATTAATAAAATAAGAAAGAAAACTGATTGGATAATAGGAAACGAAAAAATTACACAAAAGTTGGAAAATATAAAAAATACAGAAGACACAGTAGAACTAGTTGTATTTTTGATAAATAAAAAAGAAATAACTATATTTTCAATAGATATGGTAGAAATAATAAATAAAAAATTAAGACAACTATACAGTGAAGATCCATTAAAAGAATGGAAAAAACATAAAACTACTATAAAAATTGAATTAATAGATAAAAATAGCATAATAACTCAAAAACCATTAACATATAATTTTGACGATTTAAAATAATTTAAAATGCATATAGATGAATTATTAGAAAAACAATATATACAAAAAAGTAATAGTAAACATAATAGTCCAGCATTTATAGTAAATAAACATAGTGAACAAAAAAAAAGGAAAAAGTAGAATGGTTATTGATTATAGAAATTTAAATGCAAAAACTATGACATATAATTACCCAATACCAAATAAGATATTAAAAATAAGACAAATACAAGGATATAATTACTTTAGTAAATTTGACTGTAAATCAGGATTTTACCACTTAAAGTTAGATGAAAATTCTAAGGAATTAACTGCATTTACGGTACCACAAGGATTTTATGAATGAAACGTATTACCATTTAGATATAAAAATGCATCAGGTAGATATTTACACTTTATGGATAGTTATTTTAAACAATTACCTAATTGTATAGTATACTTAGATGATTACTACTATACACAAAAACTAAAGAGGAACATTTAAAATTATTAGAACAATTTACAAATATAATAGAAAAATTGGGAATAAGTTTAAGCGAAAAGAAAGCAGAAATTATGAAAAATCAGATAGAGTTTTTAGGAATACAAATAAATAAAAGTGGAGTAAAAATGCAACAACATATAGTACAAAAAATAATAAATTCAAAAGAAGAATTAGATACAAAAAAGAAATTACAATCATTTTTAGGATTAGTAAATCAAGTAAGAGAATATATACCAAAATTAGCAGAAACCTAAAGTCTTTACAAAAAAAAATAAAAAAGGATATAGAATATAATTACAACGAAGAAGATAAAAAACAAGTTCAGAAAATAAAAATACTTTGTAAAGCGTTACCAAAATTACAATTCCCAGACGAAAATAAAAAATTTATATATATATTGGAAGCAGATGTTAGTAAATATAGTTATGGAGGAGTACTTAAATATAGATATGAAGAAGAAAAATTAGAACATCATTGTAGATACTACTCCGATACTTTTAATGAAACAAAAATGAAATGGGAAATAAATAGAAAAGAATTATGTTCATTATATAAATGTTTATTAGCATTTGAACCATATATTGTATGTAACAAATTTATTGTGAGGACAGATAATATCCAGGTTCGATGGTGGTTAACAAGAAAAATACAAAACTCAGTTACGACAAAGAAAATTCGGAGATTAGTATTGAATGTATTAAATTTTACATTTACGATTGAAGTAATCAAGACTGACAAGAATGTTATTGCAGATTACATATCAGGACAAAGCTACTCAAACTGATTTACCAATAGAAGAAGCTGATGTCAAAGATACCCAAACAGACTTAATATTACAAGTGTTTGAACAAATGAAGTTGTTACAAGAAAGAGTTATAACATTAACTATTGAAGTTACAAATATAAAAGTGCAGGTTGAGCACTATAAAAAACAAGAAAAAGCTATTAGCAAAGATACTGTGCAGGAAGAGCACATTAAAAAACTAGACCTAGAAGGTGATGATGAGAAACACCTAAAAACTCAAATTACTGACGAAATTACAGTTACAGCTGCAGGCGCAGGTGATGTATCCAAAGGAAAGAATATAGTCACTCAAAATAAACCTGAACCACCAAGGAAAAAGAATTATAACCTCAACCAGATATTCTCAAAACCATCTACACCAAATATACAAAAATCAGAGTCATCTATACCTCCCCAGATACACACATATTTCGAGTCACTCAATCAACAAAAGCAGACTTATAACCATATCACTCGTACATAGATTGATAATATTTATACTTTACAAAAATTGTTAAATACAAAACCTATCCAGAGTAAAGATTTAGCAAAACAACACCAAGGATATATTACACAAAAATGTCAGAACTATAACAAACTTATTATTTTGCCTAGTACCAACACAAACTTAATTACTTCATGTTACTATTATGGACTATTATCTACAGTCTACAAAACTACTGGAGAAGAGTTAACAAGATTTCCAGATATTTACAAAGGATTTATGGATTATAAGAGGATTACAAAGGGACGGTTATTCTATGTCCGTTTCTACTCAGCACCAGCAGAAATATTGTTTGATGAAATAAAACAGACAACTACTATTGTCAAGATAGGAATGACACGAGATTATATAATCCCTAAAGAAATATGCGAACAAGAAGAGATAACCAAAAATCAGATATCGGACTTCTACCGAAATAAGAGAGTTATTGGACTTAGCAGTATATTGACTAAGTTAGCAAATAATTATATAAATCAAAACTCAGTTTGGATTTACTATAACAGAAATCAATTATTGGTTTACTCTACTTGTAAAAATATTAGAGAAAATGACAGAGAAGAGATAAGAAAATAGGTCATGACGATCCTAAAACCAGAAGAGTTACCAGTCACAAGATCTATTACGAAAGAAGTTATTTCAGAAGAAGCTATGGATCAATTCTGTAAACAAGTTGGCCAAAAATACGATGACCACATATGCAGCAGATGTAGTGGCAGACACAACTTTATTCCAGATGTGATGCTACAATAGCAGGAAGATAAAAAAGCAGCAGATACGACAAGAAGAAGATAAAAAGAAGACAGTAACAGGGCAATAATAGAAGAAGACAAGTTAATAGATGACTAGAAAGCAACATATTGTATAGCCTTTAACTCTTATACGTAAATTATTAGTTTTGTAAGACTTTTGTAAAGATAACTCTTGTTTTCTTTTTAGGGTAGCTAACTTTATAGCCTAGCCTTTTTGACTTTTTTGTAACATATGAATTATTAGGAAAGATACGTGTAAAAAATTAGGGAGAGTATAGAGTTTACGTCTTTTATTTTTTAGGATATAAATAGACGAGCATTCGCTCAGATAAAGGGCAAGTCTTCATGAGTTGAAGCAAAGCCCTCTCTTGTACATAAAACTTTTGAATTATTTAATAAAAACAGGTATATTTCCAAGGAAAAGCTATGAATCATCAAACAGCTATGGAAAATCTAGAATTATCGGATTTACCAGAACAGGTATTTATATTTGTGATTATGAATAGCTAAATTCATAAATTTCTGACAATAATGATATGATAAAATAAGTTCATATTAGTTACTTTATAGTAGAATTATTCGAAAAATAGCATGTTAAGAAGTTTATTAGCAAAGTGAAAAAGGAGAAAAATCCCTAAGAACTATGCTATCCTAAAGGTGAAACCGGTGAGGCAAGAAAGTCGTGATAGGGGAGTAGCCAGAGTAGAGGCGTTGTTTAAGGGAAAAGTATCCGATTACCATGCTAATAGTGACCGAAGAACATGTTATTTAAGAATAATCTAGTATATAATAATCTAAAATGATCATATTTTATCATGCATATGATTGAAGGAAATATTTTGAAAAAGCATCATATGAAAAATGAATACTTATTTATTTGACGAAATGGTAGATAAATTCAAAATACTTGTTTTGTATGTACTTAAGGATATAGAAATTGTAAATATAAGAAAAACGATATTGGAAAAAATATTTGATAAATATTTTATGACTAGAATAAATTACATACCACACCTACCTACCTACTCTTACAAATACTTACATACCAAACCTACACATCAACCATGATAAATTGCGTATATTTAGAATATTGGAAAATGGATATGATATACAATTAGTAGAAAAACTAATGGAAACCAATCTAGAAAAATATATGAGAACTAAGGATATTAAAATATATAGAATTCCTTAATGAAAATATACAAGAATTATTAAGATTAAAACAAACAACTAATAAATACTATGATAAAGCATTTAATTACTAGAATCCAATTCCAAGTTATCCAAATTATTCGTAGAAACCTAAGCATAATATGAACAATATGACAAGTTATATATCTGATGAAACTAAGATACTTGTTTTATATATCATACTTGTTTTATATATCATAAAAGACTTAGAATTAGAAGACATAAAGAAAATAATATGGAAAAAAATATTTGATTTTGAAGATGAGTTACTAAGTACTAATTGGATAGAAGATGAATTAGAAAATATAGATTTATATAGTAAAAATAATTCAGATAGTTATTATTCAGATGGATATTATACAGATTAAGAATTCTAGAATATATTTAAAGAGTTAGAGAAAAACAAAGTTGGTTATACGAAGAAATTAATTATAGAAACTAGCTTAGAAGAGAAAGATAACAATTAAAAGAAAGATTAATTTGGATAGATAAAACCATAAAACAACTAAAAATAAAAGACAACTTAGAATATGATTTAAACATAGAATTATTCATAGACGAAAAAGACAGGATAATTAACAAAATAGATAACCTAGAATTTAATATCAGATATAGTACAATTAGAATAAATTATTATAAAGAAATTTGCAGTATTACAACTACTTTAGGATAAAATGATAGACTATGAGTATTTAAAATATTGGAGATAAGATATGGAAGAAATAAGAGCAATAGAGATACTTATGAAAGAGAATTTAATTGAATATTTTAGAACAAAAGATATAGAATATTTTGAATACCTTCAAAATAATATACAAGAATTACAAAGACTAAGAGAAAAAAACTAAAGAATATTACAGTAAAACATTTAATCAAATATCATCTAATCACCTCCCAAGATATGAACATTAATAAAATTAAAATGTTTAGAGAAGTTAAGAAATATCCACGCACAAATAAAAATAGATCCATTAGAGCTATAATAGATCTATTTAAGTTACCCAAGTTATCCGCACCCCCTACAATTGGTATCAATCCAAACCCTGCAATGCTCTAACAAACTTGAGTCTTGCCTTTTCTTAAAGTATCAACTTGATCGTGGTTTAAAAATAACATAATAAGCACTAATCAAACAATGCTCTAACAATTTTAAGGATTATAGCCTAAGGATTATAGCCTAATTACATAACTCCAAGGTCAAATTAATGAATCATTCCCTTATTCAAGGCTTTTTCTACCTTTATTCCACTTTAATTCTATCAATTTCACACATACAAAAGCAAATTCTAACAATATAATTGAAGCCTATCCATCCTTGACCAAAACCAAGACTTACACCTTGTTTTCACTACTTTGCACCTAAAAATCAACCTAGGGCAAGTTAATTCCTCCATCATGAACAAAACCTAGAGATTCTAGGGATTAATTAACGAAAATTAGTTAAATAGGTGGATTAACTTAAATCAATGATGAGATTTAGATGGAAACCGCTGAAATTTACCCTAAATCACCCTCCTCCGACCTTAAACGAGTTTTAAGTCTAAAAACTGCTATTTACTGCGTTATTGCAAGATATGGCCGCTATAGCGAGACTGACCATCATTGACTTCCGCTATAGCAGAAAAATTCTCGCTATAGTGAACCCATGGTAGCGGCCTGCCTCTCTCTATAATAGTGTAAGTGAGGTAGTAACTCCGAGCAATCCCAATCTTACAATACACTCCCAAATTTCGACATCCCAAACTAGCCCCATTACGTCAAATGCTATATCCAAAGTTCTAGTAATTCCAGTCTGAAAGCTTCTCCGAGCTCCTTAACTTCTTAGCTAACACATTATGGCCTTAAATCACATAATCATCAAACTATCCATTATTGGATTTACCTAGACCACATCACACTTGGAGTTCGTTCAAGACTAACCTAACCTCAAACTTTTAGCACTTCATCCGAAAAGAATCTTAACCCGAATTTTGACACGCTAAGCTATACCATAATGATGGAAAAGGTCGTTACAAGAACATTATATTTTTTAAGCCCGACAGCTGCGTAAGATCCCTCAGACATGAGCTGAACTTGCCAAGGGAATGAAATTCCCAGTTTCCCATGAGGCAGAGATTTTATCCTAGAAAACATTGACCCAAAAGAGAATTTGTTTCATCGAGGGAAAAATCGCACAAGATTATCACACACTGTACCTTTCATCACAAGTTCACAAAGCCAAGCACTTTTTATTGATAAAGGGCATATAATCCCTGTATTGACATTGAGAATAATCCTATAAATAAGGATAACATGATTAGGCTTTAGCCTCGGATCACTGTATGACAAAGAATAGACACAAGTTCATATGGCCGGAAGTAACAACAAAGCCAGTACAAGACAAGTATCTGACTAATAAACAAGCACTGCACTGCGTTGCTTTGAAATCCTTCTCTTTCTCTTTGCATCATCGAACGGCTGCACATACAGAAAGTATTATTTTATATAGAAATCATGTGAAAGGCAATGTCTAGACAAAATGAATAGAACCCAAACAAATGTCTTACATTCCTAAATGAAAAATCATAACTTTTGGGTGTGTTATCACCTTGTAGTGATGCAAGCTTCTCGGTATTACCTGGGGGCTGTACAAGAGAGGAACTCTAATCCTTTTTGAGCCATCAGGAAGACGTTTGCAAGGAAAATAATCTTCAGCCGTAAAATCATCACTAACCTGCATGGAACACAAAAGGGATTCAGGCTTAAAACTATTTTCAGAGTGCTGTATAGGCATAACAGAAGAAAACTGTGCACAAGAAATCTGCTGCGATACAAATGTTTCTACTGCCATGGAAAATCTTCTTTTAGTCTCCCCTAACCGGGGGCAAAAGGATACGACTAGTAACTGTTTAGTTTTAAAAATCTTTTTTACTCTCCCTACCCCTGGCAAAAGGATGAGTATGGCTTGTTATCTTTACATTTAACCTTACATGTACTAACAGAGAGGGTGTTGTTCATCTACATCTAACTCAATGAGCCGTCTATCGACTCATTGCAACTGATGGCTTTAGTTAAGTGAATCTCCAAGGCAACACTAAGGAAGTTTGTTTCTTTATAGAGAAGGAGCAAAAAATGTTGCGAGGGTATGATTGGATTGCCCAAAGAGTGCATATGATTGCTCTGCCAATCTTACAGATGCCTCGAGACTAACCAGTCCTAACTGGCAGTCTGGCACAATGCTGAAAAGGCTGTTACCTGGCCAGAAGGATGATACAGGAACAAAGTCTAAATGCAGGAGACATCTGCTGGTTTACCTGATTCTTAAGAGTTTCAACCAATGTGTCTTCACAACCTGATGCATGTACACTTTCCAGATTGGGACACTGAAGTAGCAATCTTTCTGTAGGCAAGTACAGAATTTATGGTTTAGATAAAGAAGAGCCTCAATTTTAAAAGAGCTCACAGCCTAAATGAAGGATATGAAAGTGCTGACCTGGATTCAAATTGATACAAGAGTTCAGGTTCAAATCATTAAGCTCTGGGCAATTTAGATATAATGACTGCATGAAAATTTCGATCAGCGACAGTAGCTATGACATGAATAATCCTTATATATTATAGACTGACTATTCTTACATCTAAGCTAGAGCAACCCCATAAACTGAGTTTCTTCAAGCGGCTGTGCTTAATAATCAGTTTCTGATATATAAGGTGTAATTTACTACTTGGTGTTCTTTGTAACTCGACATTATCATTTTTCTGACTTGTAGGACTGTCTAGATCTGGATTGCATATGCTCATTCCACAGTCCATTAGTTCTAGATTGGGCAACTGAGCTGCAGCAAATTGTATACCACCTATAAGATAATCCAACAATTAAAAAAAAATGAGCATGCCACAAATTGTGCTGGATTGGATGTCAAGGAAGCAGATTAAGTATTACTTGAGGTGATATTTGGACAAAGCGCAAGGAGAAGGTTAGACAATGTCTCTGGAAATACATTGCATATCATTCCGATGCCGCTGTCAGTGATACTAGACCTGTAACAAGAGAAATACTCGACGTTAGATATACAGGAGCATTCCCATGCTCACTAAAAGGGGACAAGGAGAAGAGGCAAGTACAATTTCACTTCAGTTTCGCTTGCTTTGTAACCTCTTCCCCGGTCAGATATTGGAAAGAATGCTAAGATCCTAAATTAACTTTCCAAGATCTAAACAAGCATATTAGCCTCCTTCTCAACCATCAAACTTAATTCAATTGCTACCACAATGTTTGTTGCTAAAGTAGCCTTCAATATTCCTGCTTAAGAATTGGTTTATTTTACTTTATGGCTGTTGTTTGTTTCAGAGGATAGACACGGATATCCCCAGAAAAAGAAAATAAAACTGGAAAAGAGAAAGCAACTATCACACTAATTGGATAAATACAGAATTTGTTTGTTTATAACCTAACGCTATGTTATTTGCCAACCCCGGCAACAAGGAGGAACCAAAGGACTTCAGGAAGTGAAACATACCCACTCAAATCAAGTAACTCAAGCCACGAGTAGCTTGAAGATATAGCAGCAACAGACGCATCAGTTATTTCTGAGCCTAATACAAGGGAAAGCATTCTTAATCCCCTGAAATCCAAAGCAGTAAAACAGAAATAATAAGCTTCATGAAGGTATATTCATATCTTTAATAAATGACAAAATTGTAAGGAAAAAATATAAGAAACAAACCAAAAACATTGCAAACCTTAAATTTGCTGCTGTTAGAGCAAGAACAACAGCATGTGTAAGCCGAACTGAAGCAACATGAATGTTCTGTAGTCTTGGGCAGCTCTTTCCGAGACCATCCACCATAGCAGTAAGATCAGTATTGTCATTCTCTTGGCGAGAAAATTCCAGGGAAATCTCCTTCAAATTTGGGCAGTTGAAGACCTAAGCAAGTGGAAACATGACAGATGAAGGTTTGCACAGAAGAAAACGGACGAAGCACAAATAGTTACAGGTTTAACGCCGTAACAGCATTAGGCAGTTTACCATCTTAGAGTGGCAAAAGAGATCCGAAAGGCAGAGAGCGGAAAGGCTGGTTGAAGAAAGAGTAAATCCCCCAAGATTTGAGCAGCCTTCCATCTTAAGGTTGGTAAGACACCTTTTTTCAGCAACAAAACGACCTAATTCATCCCTATATAAGACACATGGGTTTTTACAAGATACCATTAGATCACATTGACGTTGATAATATTACAAAATCTTTCCTGAATATAAAAGATAGGCTCAGACCCTGCAATTCTATTAGGGGTCTTCTACAAGATGTCTAATTATTGAAAAATACCAAAGTTCCAATTTGAACTTTAAATGAGAGATTAACAGCATCACAGTGTGTCTGTCTAATAAGGGCAGATCAAACCGTGTCAATGCGCAAAAGCTATGATAGACAGATGAGATTCATTAATCTCTCGTAAATCATGTTTAGTTGAGCCCTTATATATGCAGACAATTTTTGTATGGTATCAAATGTGAGGTACATAATATGAAGATGCAATCATACAAAATTAGATAAGATTAAAAATGATCATGTTTGATAGAAGATTCAAGTAGCACACAGATGAGAATATACAACAACAACAACAACAACAAACCCAGTGTATTCCCACCTAGTGGGGTCTAGGGGGGTAAGATGTACGCAGTCCATACCTCTACCTCTGATGAAGTAGAAAGGCTGTTTCCGAAAGACCCCGGCTCAAGGCACGAGATACCACACAAACACATAGTAAAGCACAGAAGCAGATTACATAACATAAATACGGCACCCATAAGTATTATAAAACAGAGGAAAGCAGAGGAAAGCACACAGATTCGTAATAAAACATGGAACACGGAACACGGAATCATAACAGGAATAAAACCCCCACCAAGTAATTCCCTACACTAGCAACCCAAACTGGCCCTAATCCCCTGCCGTAATTCGCGTCTTCCAGACCTTCCTATCTAGGGTCATGTCCTCGGTGAGCTGTAACTATTCCATGTCCCGCCTAATCACCTCACCCCAGTACTTCTTCGGCCTACCCCTACCCCGCCTAAAACCATCCAACGCTAGCCTCTCACACCTACGGACCGGGGCATCCATGCCCCTCCTCTCACACAGATGAGAATATAAAAGAACGTAAATTGAGATATACCAATCCATCTGTGTGAAACTATAGTGGACAAAGGTCCTAAAACAAATCTATAATGGTATAGATATAAAATCATACAGGAAAGAGTATAATCCAAATAACCATAATCTCTTGAAATTCATGCAAACTAAGCAAATAATAAAGCATAAAAGAGTAAAAGATACTTATAGGAAATACCAACTAGATTGAATCTAAGTTGCACGGACTCTTCACTTTTGATGCCGAACCCGTGTCGGATTCTCCAAAACTACACTAGCTTTGGTGAATCTGACACGCACCCGTTGGTATTTTTGAAGAGTCTGAGCAACATAGGATTGAATTAAGACTTAAAGACATGTTAGTACACCTAAGTCCTATTTAGACTAGAAATCATTTGCTCTTGTTAGATATTAGTATGCCAATAAAATATGCAACGATCTTATTATCATAAAACATTTATCATTAACTATTAGATAGAAACAAATCTAAATGAGGCATATCAATAATGAGGATTCTTACACAATAACTAAGTTGTTAGAATGTGAAGCACCACAATCCCTGACTTCCCAAACATAAGATCTTCGCATTCAATGCAGCTGATTGTGAATGACTGACTGTGTTTACAAATTCATAACAAGACCGCCAGCTAAAGATACAAGATCCAAAGATAAACAGGGATATTTTGCTACAACATCGACACAACTTATAGCACATATATGCATCTAAGATACTCAACACATCTGACTAAAGGAAACTATCAATTCATTGCATTGTGATAACGAAAACATAATAAAAACTAAACTTGGCTGGAAAATAAGAACGCACAGATCTAAGAAAATCTTTTGTGCAAACTAGAGATCTAAAGCATACCCTGTGATTCGATTGACGGAGGTGTCAGAAGTGAGGATCTCCAGTGAATCCAAATTAGGACAGGAAAATGCAATGCATGCCAGCATTGTTGCATCCACATCACTGAAACACCAAAACCAAGTTAATTACAAATCCGACCTTTTAAAGAAAACATATCGCAAGTGGACCTCCAATTACCATTTTCAACCAATATACTTCAGAAATATTAACACCATTTTATTATCATTTTATTAACCTGTAAGTTCTATGTGTTTATTAACTTAATTAGTCTTCAAAGTTACTGCTTTGTTCCTAAGGAAGACGGATACAGTTAATTAATGTGTAGATCCAATGATCATTTACTTTATTAAATCAACCTTTTCATTCTAAGAGAAAGCTTAACAAGTCCAGGACACTTCTTCAACACTGATCCAACAAGTCCAATTTGAGCATTCACAGGTACCCCAAGTCTGAGCTCCTCAGCCGACCTCCAAATCCTTCTAGAAACATCCCTCCAACCTTTACACACCTTCGCCGAAGAAAGCAACGACGATGGAGGCAATCTCTTAAGCACTTCCCATAAACAATTCGCCGGCAACTTCCCAGACCCACTTATATCTAATTCACTCTCAAGATCCAAAAGTTCCTCCCTCTCATCATCATCATCATCAGATCCAGGTGATTCATCCGTAACACCAATGTCATCAAATGAAAGTGCTCGCCGGAGCTGAGGAACTGCCTGACGTGGCGGTGGTGGAGGAGGGGGCTGAGGACGAATAACAGAACTCATAGAAGGTGAAACAAAGGATTTAGCATCACCAGATGTCGGCGTAGGAACTTCATTAATACTATCCTTAGTAAAATCACAAACATGGCCTTTTTTTGGAAGACCACATCGGCCACAGTTGTAGCCGCCACGTTTTTTGCCGGTCTTACGAACGAAGTCGTTGGGGATAGGAGTAGATGGGTGGGAAAGGCGGCCCTTCATTTGGGATTTCCGAGTGAATTGAGAGGTAAAAGTCAAAAAGAGGAAAGAAGAGGAGATGAAAGTGCGGTCAGAATGGCGAAGAAATAAAGGGCGGAGGGTGTGGGTCGGAAGGCGCGGAATTTTGGCACATTTTGGCGCACTTTGGCGCCTGTCTCTTTGAATTTTATTTTAATGGGATGGAGCGTTTGAAGGAGCGTCATGTGCTACTGTGCAGCCTACCGGGCTCGAGGTATGGAAGGCAAGACATAATGTATCATATGAAAACTCACTTTGGAGTTTTATTATCACTTAAACTTTAATTTTTTATTATTTATAATTTATAATTTTATCTTATCTATTAATTATTTCTAATTATAATTTATAATATTTTCTATGTATTTTTTCTCTTTTTCTATTTTCTATCATTATCTTCTTCTTTTTCTTCTGTTTTTTAGATTTTTTTTTCTTCGGTTTTTCTTTTCCTTTTTTTTGTTTCTTTCTCTTTATTTTTTATTTTTTCACTTTTTTTTCTTTTTCTTTTTATTCATTTTTTTCTTCTTTTTTTTTTGTATTTTTTTCCTTCAATTTTTTCCCCTTCTTTTTCTCTCACTTTTCTTCTTCTTTTTTTTTCTTTTCAATTTTATCCTTCTTTTTATTTGTGCGAATTAACAAATACATAAAAGTATGAAATATAAAATATAAATATAAATGCGAACAATAATAGACAAATACAAGTGCGAACTATAAAATACAAATTCAAATGCAACCTATAACATATAAATATAAGTGTGAACTATAAAATACAAATATAACTGTGAACTATAACATATAAATACAAATGTGAACTATCATTCGTATTTTTTAATTATTGAAAAGGAACGATTGATTTTCTTTTTACGAATACTTGTTTGTATTTATTGACACTAGTTGTATTTATTTATACAAATAAATACAACTCAATTTTTTATACAAATACAATAGATACAAATACATATTGTATTTGTATTTGTAAAATCATTTGTTTCATTTGTTTGTCATTAGATTTGTATCAAGTGATATTTGTTTATTTACAAATATGAATGATAATTTTGATATACAAATACAAAATGGTACATTTTTATCAAATGATACATTACATATTCATATATTTTAGAATCACGAAAATACAATTAATGCACTTACTTGTTTGTATACAAATACAAATGATAAATTGTACATAGTCACAACTAAATATAATATGCAATCAACTTACAAGTATAAATACAAAATAATTTCTTACAAATAAAAAAATAAAAAAAAATAGAATACAAATACAAGTATAATCCAAATATAATCTAAATATACAAGCACAATAAAACCATAATATAAATATAATCCAATATAATATGCAATCAATTATAAAATACAAATACAAATACAAAATAGTTTTTTAAAATACAAGTGTGAATTATATAAAATATAAATGATGGCGCAAACTAACAAATATAAATACAAGTGCGAACTTTAAAATACAAATACAACTATAGTTGTATCAATAAATACAAAAATATAAATAGTGATGTGACTACAAATACGACAAATAATTGTGGTATCTACATTATCATCCATGACTTGTGCTCGACTAGTCATATTTTTCGAAAATACAAAACATATAAAATAGAATAAAAAATAATAAAGAAAATAAGTATAAAAAAAGAAAATAAAAAAATCAAAGCAGAAAGAGAAATAGAAGTTAGAGATTAAAGAGAGAAAATGACAAAAAGAAAGAAATGAAAAAAATAAAAGTAGGAATTTTTTTTAAAAAAAAAAGGGAAAAACACAAAAAATAAAAATATATAAAAAAGATAATGGTAGTGTTAGGCAAGAAAATATCCAGTTCAACGAGATAAGCGTGATTGAGATTTTTTTCTTTTTAGAAATATTGAATTCCATTTTTGGCGCGACTAAATAGGGATTGTATTCATATTTTATATGAATACATACTATCTTTAAAATCGAATACAGCGGGCATATATCGAATACAGCGGCTACAAATGGTAATTATATAAAATGTGGCTATAGAAGATGGGTTTTATAGCAAAATGCTGCTATTTAAAAAAAAACACGTATTAAATTTAAAAAACGAGATGACCCCACTTTATATATATATATATATATATATATATATATATATATATATATAAACATAAATTAAAATTCATCTTTTTCTTCATACCCACCCACCCCCTTACTCTTCACCCCTATTATTTCGTCTTACACCCCTCTACCTCCACCTCCACCCCAACCTACTATTTCTAACCACCCTCCACCCATAGTAAATCTTCAAATCCAAATGCTAATCCTACTCAGATTTTGATCGTTGTTTTTCTCTCTATTAATCGGGTCCTAATTCTGATTTAGTTTAATCGCCGATTCAACTGTCAGTTTATCAAATAAATTAGGTCTTAATTACAAACAAAGTTGGTCCTACTTTAAGAATCTTGTGTAAGTATTTGTAGCCATTTCATTCCATTTGAGCCTCCAATTCTGAAAGCCCTTCAGAATGCTGATGCAGCTTTCTCTATCATGATATGTAGTAGTTTCTTTATATAAAATATGATTCCTCATATTAAGATCAAGTAGTTGACTGACTATTAGTATTATTATCATTAATGCCGGGTTATATTGTACATCAACAAGAGGTTATTTCCAATTAGCTTATATACTATCTAGATCTAAATTAGGTTGTTCAAAGGGCTTTTTGAGTTGGTGCTACTGTGTTTGGACTGTGGTATCTTAGATTACAATTGGGTTCTATGATTTAGTTCAAAGAAGAAAGAAATAAGAAATGGGGTGAGAGATTTTTTTTTCTCTAGTTACAGCAGATAAGGAGAAAGGAGATGGGGGTGGGGTAGGGGGTTTGGGGGGCAGTTGCAGGGCGTGGGGGGAAAGAAGAAAGCCTAGAGATATGGGGGAGGGGGAGGGGTTGAAGGTAGAAGAAGAAAATATTTTTTTTAATATATATATACTATTTAAAAAAAATTATTGTTTGTGTGGCTCCGACGTGGCATTGACATGACGCTGATGTATAAGAGCATGTAATGTACTCTTCGTTGTGATAGTGAGATTATATCTTTAGGGTGATATTTAATTCACGCGAAAGTTGTTTAGGGGTAAATAATTACATGTTAAGTTTAATGGCTAAAGTGAGTTTTCGTGACAAGTTTAGGGGGTAAACATGCCTTTTCCCTATCGTATTATTATCTTGTCACCTTTGAATTTTTCTGGACACTCAAAATTAGTCTTGATTACTTTTTATATTTCTAGGGGCAT
Source organism: Capsicum annuum (assembly GCF_002878395.1). Taxonomy (NCBI): domain Eukaryota; kingdom Viridiplantae; phylum Streptophyta; class Magnoliopsida; order Solanales; family Solanaceae; genus Capsicum; species Capsicum annuum. Next base: position 53,898,491 of record NC_061113.1, on the reverse strand, counting down.
TTTTTGTATTGCTTCTTTGATCACACTATTAATAATGTCATCAATGTGAGCATATATCTTTAACAAAAGAATTAGGTAAAATGCATAACTACCTCCTATCCTATCATCATATTTCAATTACATATTTTTTCTTCAAAAAAGTCTTATTACCCCCTTAAACTTTTGGCAAAATGCTTAACTATCACCTATCCCATCATCATTTTTTTCAATTAAACCTATTTGTTTTAAGAAAGTCCTATTACCCCATAAACTTTTTTTCCATAATTATTTTACCATTTATGCTGAGTTGGACAAAAAAGCAGTAAGAATAAATGAATTACATACATGTGTGTCAATAAAATGACCCACCCCATTTTCTTGTTCTTTATTTTATTATGATATGGTTTTTAAAAATTAAATAAAAGAAAAACAATATAGATTTCCCAAATTTCTACATTTATTCACTCTCTCTTTCAATGAAAGTCATATTTGCTGAAGAAGTTAATCAATCCTAATCATTTGAGGATAATATCTCCTAATAATCAATGTTAATAGAGTGAAAAAGAATACGTTGCTTTACAGTTCAATCACCCGAATGTCTTTGATTTTACTACAACACTATAACTAGGACTTGTTTGAAGATACTGAAAAATATTTTTTGCTCTTGACTTATGATTGGTGTATTTCTTACTGGCAACAAAATGAAACAAAAACTAATATTAGAGTTGTTGTTTCTGTAATTCAATTGCACATCTTAGAGTTGTTTTTTAATAAGAAATTGCACATCTTAGAGTTGTTATAAATGTTATTATATTTTTGAAAGTACAAATTGTGGTTTGGCCCTTTCTCGGATTCCGTACATAGCAAAAATTTCAGCGCACGAGACTATCTTTTTTACGTCTTAAGATTATTACTTCCAAATTTGAGTAGTTGATTTTTATATTTTGAAAAAACATGTTGCAGGATAATTCAATTAATATCATCTATATGGTGTACAGTGATGGTAGTAAATTTTACTCTTAGTAAAAGTAGTCTAAAAAAACACATCCAAGAAGCTTCAAAGTTCTTTGAAAATGACCAAGAATTGTTTGAAAGGTTTTGAAGAAGCACAAATTAATTAAAAATTTTCTTTTTTGTATCTTACGCACTAAAAGGATGTCTTTTAATGTTTTTTTCCAACTCAGCATAAAAGGTAGAATTATTACGGAAAAAAAATTTAGAGGGGTAATAGGACCTTCTCAAAGGAAAGGTGTGTAATTGAAAAAATGATGATAAGATAAGGGGGTAGTTATGCATTTTGTCAAAAGTTTGGAGAGTTAATAGGATACTTCTTAAAGGAAAGGTGTGTAACTGAAAATATGATGATAGGATAGGGGGTAGTTATGCATTTCGCCAAAGAATTAAATATATATATATGCGCGACACAATCTACTAATTAATCTATTTCCTTCAAATATCCCACTAGAAATAAATCATAATTTCATTTTCTAATCCATGATAGCTAATGAAACTATTTTAATAAAATTTAATTCTTTAACTCTCAAGCGATTGCACAAAAAATTTGAGTTTATTTTGGATTTTCTTCTTGATCAATAACAACAACAACATTGTCATCATAACTGATAATGCTCAAATAATACCTCAAAAAGTATAAGTGATTGTTAGCTATATATTTATCCAACTTAGAGGTGGAATCAAATCCACAGGGAATGAGAGAAATAGCTTCACTCTCAAGTGTCACAAGAGATTACAAGTTGGCTTGCAATGCCACGATTAAACAATAAAGTAAAAATGGGGATGTTTGTTTAAACAATTACTTTTGAATTGAAAATTTCAATGTTTATTTGTCAAAATGCACGCTGTAAGATTATAATCAATGGACTAAATTACTTTGGGTAATGCCTTTCGAGAATGAAAATACGTATGGGTAAGTGAAAATGCACCTAAGATTTGCACATTAGTTATGACTAGGTTAGGTCTTACGTATTGACAATGATTTTCCAATCCATCACCATATTTCATGTGGGTTTCTTTTGAAACCCCACCTGTCCATACTAGTAAACAACCAATATCCTCAAAATGGGTAATTTATTTCTAGCATGACCACTAAAATAAGTGTAACTCAAGTTTTGTTAACTAAATCTCATCACTAGTTTATTCTCTTTCAAGCAATACAAAATATCCATGCTTAAACCAAGTTTGCGAACTTAATCTACAGATTAGAACATAGATTTAGCTAAAATCGTAACACACAAGCTAATATGAAGGTGGATAATCACTACCCATACAACAATCAATACTCAATAATGCATAATCTCAAGTTTGGGAAATTAGTTGCTCATATTGTAAGGAAAAGAAATTATATCAAATTCTTAATCTATATTCATCAAGAAATCTAAATGTTTCACAAAAAAATCCAAATCCCTAGATCAAAGTAATTGATTCCAAAATTAGGATTTGATTACAAGCTTAAAATCTAGAAAATTGACAAAAGATAGGGTTTTTAATGGCAAAAAGGCTTAAATAGCTTCAGCAAAGTGGAGCCTCAAAATCATAGAAATGTCATTGCTTACAATTCTGCTGAGGGACATACCATCACCGAAGGTATCAGTTATGCATTGAATTGTATTCGACTCGCCAATCTGTTAATATGTGATGCTCCATGGATTAACTTCTTCTAATTTGGCGATGTTAGGCTTAGTCCGCTTATTGGTTTGGTGATGCGCCAAATCTCTTTAAGCGTATCCATTTTATTTTGATAATTCTTGTCCCTAGGCTGTTAGAATTGATAATGAAAACACCTATTCAGTGATTTGCAAGTCACTTTAGTTATGCATCGATGGGTCCTTACGATGCGCTTGTGTACTTTTTACTTTATTCTTCCATCTTTTTGCCTCCTGGCTCATTTTTGCTCTTTTCATTTTTTCTTGACTTCAACCCTGAAATTAAAACAAATCAATATTAAAACTATCACGACCCAATTTACTAGTTATGATGGCACCTACTATATTCTGCCAGTAGGTAATCCAAACTCTAGCCCGAGGTTATAGGCAATGGGATAATTTGGTGGAAAATGGCCTATGAGGCAAGGATCAACAATTTAAGGCTTATAAGAATAAAATGGCAATAAATATAATCCAAAGGGTAGATAAAGCATAGACAACTATCTCATGACCTAGTAGTATCGGTACAAGAGCTACTATAAATACACCACAAGTTCTAAAATAGTCGAATACAATTTATCTTAGAAACTGAAAGCCTAGACATAGACAATAGAAGGGAAAATGGGAAAATCCTACTCCAAGAACTCATCCTATCTCCAAAATCCAACATAACACGATTGTCGAATCAACGACGATAACTAGTATCTACAACAAAATGGTACATAAGTGTAGTATAAATATCAAAACCATGGGCACTCAGTAGGCATCATCGATCGACTGAATTAAATTATGATATAAATACGATAAAATACGAGATAAAATAAGATGAGTCAAGATAAAAGGGCAAACCTGATAATTAACTCCAACACCGTTGTACATAAGTTAATGCATATGAGATAATAACATAAAGATCACACAATTATATCTACTAAATATCCCCCATAAGCGAATACATACAAAAAGTAAATAACTCAATGCAGGACCCTATAAGCCTGAAGGATACAATAAAAGGAAAGTAAATAATTGAGTAACTATAATTTACCAACCAACATGCCATAATCAAGAACCCGCCCATACCGTATTATATTATAAACAACCCTTAATGTCGGACTCATATCAAAACTCAATAGCATTATCACTATTTGCCATACTTGAACCAAACTCATATTATTAACATCGTAATCATTTTCCAGACTTAAATAAGAACTCATATCATTACTATCATAACCAATATAAATAAATTATCGAGTTTTACAGTAACTAGCATCAACTCCCAAAATCCATAAGCCAATATGACCATTAGGTATCTAATCACCTCAAATTTGCATAATAAGAATTTTGAAATATAAAACATGCGCATAAAGGTGAAACACCCTGGGTTCTGGTCCTTAGAAATTTCCTTAATTTTGAACTCTCAGGACATCATACGATTAGGGGTACTTGTTGTATGATAGGGTACGGTTTAGGGTACTCAACTCATGTGTTGATCAGTGAGGTTTGGTTGGTTTCTGCCCAAGGTACGAATGGATCATACTAGTCATATGTTAGGGTACTAGTAGTATGATGTTAAATTGTGTGGTTCCCTAAGTCTAGCCTAGAGGATTCTATTCTGCCTAAGGTACGGTTCTAGGGTACTTGTCGTATGCTTGGGTATGAATTGGCCTTGGTAGTCGTACCTTCTTATGGGAAATTTGTACAGTTAGTTGGGGGTAATATGGATATTTACCTTCTTAACCTCTCATAATCCCATGACTTAAAACACTATTGGTATATCATTTACCCTATTATCCTCTATTGAAAATACTTTAAACACTCTCAAATTCTCTCAAGGCTCTTAGATCAAGGAAGGCTAAGGGTTCCTTCAAGGTGGTCAATTTGGGGCTTACAAGGATGGTTTTTCTCCGTCTTCTTCATAATATAAGACATGTTAATCCTCCATCATTGTTAGTTCAACTAAAGGCGGGATTTAATATATAGTTTTCATGGCATAATTGTGGAATAGTTTTGGGTTTGAGTTATGTGTGATGTTTTGGTTATAAATGGTTTGATTATGGGTTTTCTATGTTTTTACTTATGGTTTTTATGTTATAATGATGGTTTAAATATGTGGTTATATGGGAATAATTAATTGGTACTTAGTTTTGGTTTTGGTTTTGGAAACTATATGCCCTCAACATGTTTGATAAAATGCCTATGAGAATGCTTTTGTTACATTGTTGAACTTTTATTAAAAACTTTGCATAGTATAAAGTGGTGATGGAACACGAAATTGGTTTAGATAGTTTTAAATAGTTTTACATGGTTAAATAGTAAGGTCTTGGTGGTCTTGGGTATGGTTTAATTGAAAGCCTTGCAGGGTACATGGGAATCCCCAAGTAAACATAATACTGAACTATTTGTGGGGTACATGGGAATCCCCTAAGTAAACTTAATGATAATGGAATCTCCGAGTATATGGGAATCCCTGCTTTAAAAAGGTTGTATAAGGATATTGCTTGCAAGCTATAGTCGGTATACGATACCCCTTCTTATAGACTTGGTTAATAATATAAAGAATTGGTGGTTTTTTTGTGTGCTAATGATTTTTATTGGGCTATAATGATGGGGTGTGATAGCTAACCATGAAGGTGTGATTCCAATGAACGGACACTGTAAATTTATGTTTAACAACATGAAGATTGGTCATGGTGACCATATACTTGTGGGGTACATGGGAATCCCCTAAGTTATACTTGTATATAAGTATCATAGAGAGCGAAGGGTACATGGGAATCTCCTACCCCTATGGTATCTCCGGTACATGTGGCTATATGTATCGGGCTCATTTAAGGGGTAACACTAGACCCATATAGCCCGTGGATGGTTCTAGGTTAGTTAAGCTAGACATACCAAGGTTAATGGTTTTAAAGGCATGCTAAACTTGGTTCTCTTTCCTGAAATGGATTGTATATACGTGTAGGGTTATGAATGCATATGGTTGTTTATTTGGTTTTAAAGGTTGGCATTATTTTATCCTTATCCTAAGTGCATGCTAGCATTCACCCGCTAACCCATCTTTGGGCGTTATATCCCTACGTGATGCAGAAAGCTATCGTTCTACTCATCATGCTCAGTGATCAGATTCATGATTAGCTTGTGTTGGATTAAAGTGGTGAGATGACATACTCCAAAAGGCTCCATTTCATGTGATGGGTTTCTTTGCACACTTTAGATATTTTATAGAATTTGGTTTTGGCTATTGTTGGGGGCATGTACCGACCGAATATTATTTTACTTTTGGATAGAGGGTTTGTGGGACTACTATGGGTTGGTATGGGCGGAGTCGGTATTGGTGTCAGCCTTGGCATTGGTATTGTTATTGAGGCTGACACCGACTGACTGTATTTCATTTATGATTGTTTCATTTTATTTTGGATTATATATATACACATTTAAAACTCATCTAATATAGGATGTTGGGAGGTTATGGTGGGGTATTAGGGGTAGTCTCCGATCCCGGTTGGGCTTGAGGCACCCGACACGATTAGGCCCTGGTTTAGGTCATGTTGGATTGGTATTAGAAGCCCTGGTTTCATGGTTAATTGGGAGTCCATAAAGTTGTGTTGAGTAGAGTCTCTTTTAAGGGTGTGTATCGCACCATACTCATAAGAGATAGGCTATAAGGCATTTAGGAATATTTCTCTTTCTTGTATTCTATTTTCAAGCTATGGATCTAAATCTTGAATTTCTCTCTAATTCCTATTTGTTCACTTTTCAGAGCATGCCTTGATGATCTGAAGTTCACGAAAACTCCTCTGTCCCAGTCGGGGATAATATTGATGGGGCATGCTCTACTCATAGGGTCCATATATGATTTAGGGGTCCATTCCTTGATTTCTCTAAAGTTCCACCAGTTCTCTCTAGTCCTCCTCAGGCCGACATGATGAATGCAGAGTTTCATCAGTCGATTCATATGATTGCTCAGTAGGTAACTTCTCAGGTCGAGCGTGGTATATCTGCTACTCCATCTTCTGAGGCCACGAGGGTTGTCCAGTTCATGAGGTTGAGTCCTTCAAGTTTCACTGGTGTTAAGGTAGAGAAGGATCCTCAAGGTTTTCTGGATAAGATGAAAAAGATTTTAAGGGTTATGTATGCCACAAATATGGAAGGGTGGAGTTTTCTGCCTACCAACTAAAGGATATAGCGTACCAATGGTACGAAGAGTGGATCAAGTAAGGGGTGATGATGATGAGTCATCTCTATGGGAGAATTTTTCTAATATATTTCTAGACCACTTCTTTCCTCAAAAGTTGAGGGAGGCTTAGGCAGAAGAGTTTGTTAATCTAAATCAAGGAAAGATGTTAGTCAAGGAGTATGCCTTGAAGTTTTACCAGTTATCTCGATATGCTCTAGAGATGGTGTTAGATATGAGGGCTAGGATGAGAAAGTTTGCCTCAGGACTATCTCGCGAGTTGACCTTTGAAAGTAAGACTGCCATGCTGATATGTTGGTTGTTCATATGCAATAGGTAGAGAAGGAAAAGAAAAAAAAGACTGAGATATGGAAAAGGCAGGGTAAGAAGTTTAGGTTCTCTGAGAAGGGTGGTGGCCAACAATAAAGTGGTAGGGATGGTGGTAAGTGGAAAGAAGAAGTGGGGGAGTTCTGGTTCTTTCTCCACAGTTAATGCACCTTATCCGAAGCCATGGGTGATAGGCATCAGCAGGGTGGAGACAACTTCAGGACATAGGGTGCCCAATCTCAGGATAGTGGGTCTTAGTTGGCTTTATCATGTCCTCTTTGTAGGTTCTGTTGTCGATTGTGTTAGGGTTTTTGTGATGAAGAGAGGGACAGGTGCTTCAAATATGGTCAGCCAGGCCATATGCTTAGAAACTGTCCGGTTGGTAAGGTTTCTTTGAGGGCGAATAAGGTTCTAGTTTTTCATCATCAGCTCCTGCACCAAAGGGTACACCATATAGTTTTGGCACTGGTCAAAACTATCTATATACACTCACTACCTAACTAGAGTCCAAAGCATCGCTTGATGTCGTGACTGGTATATTAAAACTTTTCTCCCGTGATGTGTATTGTTTACTTGATTTGGAATCCACTCTCTTTTATGTGACCATATTTGTGGCTGTGTATTTTTGGTCCCGAGATTATTTTGGACCCTTTTTCTATTTCTACCCGATAGGTGACTTTGTGGTTGCTAAAAGAGTCTATAGGGTGTGTGTGGTATCTGTTGATAGTAAGAAGACTTTGGTGGACTTGTATGAATTAGATATGGTGGATTTTGATGTTATTTTGGGTATGGATTGGTTACTGTAACGACTCGGGACTACCCCTAGTCGTAACACGGTGCTTACAATCTCGAGGGACCATAAGCTAACCCATGAGCTGTTACCTGCTGTGAGCACTGAATAATATAATCATGAATGTGAAAGAATAACAGAAATGCCACAAGGTTTTAATAAAGAAACGACTACTGAATTATGAATCTGGCATAATATTGAAATTTGAATAATATGTATAGCTAACTGTAATGTCTGAAAAGCCTCTAAATTGAATACCGTGAGTTGATGGGACAGGCCCCCAACTAACTCTACTAACTACTGAGATAAAGACATGAAGTAATATAATCTGTCCTCAGATGATAAGGACTCACCATTGCTACTGTACTGCTGATGATCTGAGGAACTAAGTGTGATCCATGAACTGAGCGTCAACACCTATGATATGATACATCATAGTGCAAAGAAAGGTATACAATCCGTACTTTGAATGTACTGGTATGCTAAATGAGGTAGGCTGATATGCATGGTTTCATGAACAGAACTATGCATGTAAAACATGAAGTACTGAGCAGAGAATATAAAATCTGTAGATACTAAAAATATATGGAGAATCTGTAAATACCGAGTATGTATGATAGTCTGTAAATACTGAATATACATTAAAATCTGTAGACACTGCAAATGCATGACCAAGTATTTAACATGGACTGAGTAAAATCTGTAAATTAAAATACTGAAAAATACTGATATCTGTATGCTTTGGTCAAGAAACTCTAAGACTGCATAACTGAACTGAGACTATATTTGAGACTGTGGGAGGTATCATCTAACTAATATTCCCCAATTGGAGCTAATCAGGGTCCAGCATGTGACCCCATTTGGAAGGGTGTTAATATCGTACCACGGGTACTAACGATGGCTGTGTGGATCCACTAAACTGATATAATGTCCAAAGGACTAAGAATGTTAAGCCTAAACTGATGGGTGACCCCTGGAAGATAGTTAAGCTTAATCTGACGGGTGACTTCTCATATCCTACGCTGGATACGTCATTCTGGAGTATAGGGACTACTACTAACGACTCTGCTTATCTAATGGGGAAGCCGCCATACCTACACTCTCTTGGTGCTAAATCCTACTCCCAACTGAAAGACACTGAAATACTAGACTGTTCTAAGTTTAACTGACTGATATTTGACTATTCTGAAAATGCTCATAGTATAATGTGAAGTTATTCTCTAATGTACTGAGACTAGACTTAAATAAACAGCTATGGATTTCGGGTATTCAACACCCCCAGGACTCAAAACAATTATAGTAAAATGACACTAAAACTTGGAGATCAAAATGTGAAGGCTCTTATTAAATAAATCACTCTTGTAGGCATTTTATCAAACACTTGTAGTTCATGGTTTAAAACAATCATAGGAATTTCATGGATCTTGTTGGAATAGGATGAATTCATCATAATAGCATTAATTCACGGTTTAATTCAATAAGTACTAATGTTAAAACATGGAGGATTAAATAATAACAATAATTTCACGGTAACATGGTATAAAATCAATAGTACATGGAGATTCATGGATGAAATCATAATTTAATATATAATAACTTGAAAAGATCAAAATTTGTAAATTAAATAGGTTACTTGGACTCCATGGACGAAAGGAATCCATGGATAAACATCTAACATACCTTAGTGGATGAATTTCTTGAAGTTTTTGGTGAGTTCTTGAGGATTGGCCTTGAATTTGAAAGCTAGGGTTCTTGATTGGGAGAGAATATTTTTTGATTTAGTGGAAAAGTTATTAAAATAATGAAATAATAGGTTTGTTAGGGTGAATTTCGTGTTAAAGGCTGACTGGGGTGAGGGAAAAAAGACTGTAATGCCCTCAAATTTAAAACTCAGAATTACTAAAAAATTTTGTAAGCTGGTGCGACGCGGCGCTATCGTGCCATGTCACTGGAATTGGACAACTAGGAACTAAGGACTTGGCGCGATGAGGAGGAATCTTGGTGCCCTTTTGATTTTGAAATTCACCCTTGGCGCGACACACCATTTTCGCGACAGGACACTGGAAAGGATAATTGGGATTTTGGCTAATGGCGCAACGTGGTGGTTTTGCGGAGCTTCACTGGAAATTGACAATCGTCATTTATGCTGGCTCCGCGACGCGCTAAAGGTTAAAATGACGGTGTTTAATGACCGAAACTTAAAATTGCCAAAACTTCTTACCCGATTATCGGAGTTAGGCAAATTTTATATCGTTAGAAAGCTAACTGAATTTCCTACTAAATGGAAGGCTCTAAATTGAAAAATAATGAGTGTTTCGAAAAATTTTATATATGAATACTCATGTATTGGGATTTAGATTATGCAAGGGAAATACAGCGCATTACAGTATCTCCACCTTGGGATCATTCGTCCTTGAATGAAATTGGTTAAGCTAAGAAAATTGATGGACTAAGCTTACACACTGAACATGAATATCTAATCCATGGAATGCATAACTGAACTAATTCATGAATGCACGACTGACATGAACATGATGTGCAACTGAAACTGAGCATGATAGAGAGAAATCTTAAGAAGATTAGTACCTTATACTGAATCTGGATTCGTGGAGAAAAGATGAGGGTACTTGGTCCGTATATCTGCCTCTACTTCCCAAGTGTCTCCCTTAACGGACTGATTTCGCCAAAGAACTTTAACTAGTGGAACTTCTTTGTTCCTTAGTCCACGAACTTGATGATCAAGAATTTCAACTGAAACTTTCTCAAAGGAAAGATTATTCTGAATCTCTGCACTTTCTAAGGGAACAACTACCGCTGGATCACCAATACACTTTTCAATAATGAGATATGGAACACTGTGCATACTGAGGCTAAATATGAAGGCAACTCAAGCTCATAAGCTACCTTTTTGAAATGACTGAGAATTTTAAAGGGACCGACATATCGAGGACTGAGTTTCCCTTTCTTGCCGAATCTATTCACTCTTTTTATGGGAAATATTTTTAAGTACACAAGATCACAAACCTCAAATTTCAGGTCCTTTCTTCTTACATCTGCATACAATTTCTGTCGGCTCTGGGCAACCATAAGCCTTTCTCTGATCAACTGAACCTTATCTAATGCATCAAACACCAAGTCAAGCCCTACTACTGCAGCCTCACCTACTTCAAACCAATCAATTAGAGATCTACATCTCCTACCATAGAGAGACTCAAATGGAGCCACACGAATACTGGAATGATAGCTGTTATTGTATGCGAATTCAATCAAAGGCAAGTGATCATCCCAACTATCTTTAAAATCAACTGCGCATGCTATCAGCATATCCTCAAGAGTCTTAATGGTCCTTTCTGCTTGACTGTCTGTCTGAGGGTGAAAGGTTGTACTGAGATGGACTTGGGTACCAAGACCATTTTGGAATGCCTTCCAGACGTAAAAGGTAAACTGGGTACCTCTATCAGAGATGATAGATAATGGAATATCGTGCAACCTAACCAACTATCTGAGATAGAGTTTGGAATAGTCCTCAGCTGAATAAGAGGTATGGACTAGCAAGAAATGAGCTGATTTGGTCATCCTGTCTATGATAACCCAAACAGAATCATGCTGATGACAGGTACGAGACAAACCTGTCATAAAGTCCATATTCACTTCCTCTGATTTCTACATGGGAATACTAAACTCTTGCATGGACCGACTAGGCTTCTGGTGCTCAACCTTAACTTGCTGACATGTAAAGCACTTACCAATAAACTTTGCAATATCTCTCTTCATCCCACTCCACCAATAGATCTCCCACAAATCACGGTACATCTTAGTGGCCCCTGGATGAATAGCATAACGTGCACCATGCACTTTTGCAAGAATTCATTGTCTTAAATCATCTACACTAGGCACACACAATTTACCCCAACAACGCAAAATACCATCTCTCCCTTGGGAGAAAACCTCTACTTTCTGATCTCTGACTGATTCTTTCAACTTAACTAGACTGGGATCTCTATCTTGTTTTTCCCTTACCTCAGAAACTAGAGATGATTCGGTACTACTCTGTACCCACACACTACCCTTTGCTGAGTCGACTAAGTGGAAACCTAGTCGGGTAAGCTGATGAACTTCCTAAGCTAACTTTTTCTTACCATCCTCAGCATAAGTAACACTCGTGTCATAATCTTTCAATAACTCTAACCACCTTCTATGATGCAGATTTAAATCCTTCTAAGAAAATACATATTGAAGGCTTTTGTGATCTGTGAACATATCTACATGCACCCCATACAAGTAATGCCTCCAAATTTTTAAGGCAAATAATATAGCTGCTAGCTTAAGATCATGAGTTGGATAGTTCTTATCATGAGGCTTAAGCTATTTAGAGGCTAGGCTATGACCTTACCTCTTTACATAAGGACACTACCCAAACCTACTCTGGACGCATCACAATACACAACAAAACCATCTGAACCATCTAGTAGAGTAAGAACTGAGGCTGAGGTAAGTCGAGTCTTCAAATCCTGAAAACTCTTCTTGCAGGAATTTGACCACTAAAACTTAACTTTTTCTGAGTCAATCTAGACATAGGGGATGCAATAGATGAGAACCAACAAACTGATGGTAATAGCCATCCAAACACAAGAAACTCTTAATATCTGATGGAGAGATGGGTTTAGGCCAATTTCTAACTACCCTAGTCTTTTGAGGATCAACTCTAATGCCATCATCAGAAATAATATGGACAAAGAAAGATACTAATCTTAGCCATACTTCACACTTATTGAATTTAGCGATCAACTGATAGGCTCTAAGAGTATGCAACATTATTCTGAGATGGTCTGCATGATCATTTTTGCTACGGGAGTAAATAAGAATGTCGTCAATAAAGACAATGATGAACATGTCCAATAATTGCTTGAAAACTCGGTTCATCAAATCCATGAAGGCTGTTGGGGAATTTGTAAGACCAAAGGATATGACTAGAAATTTGAAGTGACCATACCGAGTTCAGAAAGGTATTTTCGAAATGTCACATTCTCTGACCCTGAGCTGATGATAGCCTGACCTAAGATATATCTTGGAAAAGTAGCTAGCACCCTGAAGTTGGTCAAACAGGCTATCAATTCTAGGAAGTGGATATTTATTCTTGACTGTTAGTTTGTTCAAATGATGGTAGTCAATATACATTCTGAGAGAATCATCTTTCTTATGCATGAATAGAATAGATGCGCATGCTGGGTCTGATGAATCCCTTATCTAAGTGATCCTTCAACTGTCCTTTCAATTATTTGAGTTCAGTTGGAGCTATTTTGTATGGCAGAATAGATATAGGCTGAGTATCGGGGAGAAGGTCTATTCCAAAGTCGATTACCCTTTTGGGAGAAACTCCAAGGAGATCTTCAGGGAACACATCTAGAAATTCCCTCACTACTGAAACTGACTTAAGAATTAGAGTTTTTGATTTAGAGTCTTTGACTAACACAAGATGGTGGATACCCCTTCGATATCATCTTTCTGGCTCTAAGGTACGAGATCAACTGACCCTTGAGAGCTGTAGTACTACCCCTCCATTCAAGGACTGGTTTATTTGGGAACTAAAAATAAACTATTCTATTTCTACAGTCAACTGAGGTATAGCATGAGTAGAGCCAATCCATGCTAAGAATGACGTCAAAATCTATCATCTCTAACTCCATGAGATAAATTGAGGTACCTTTCTAAAATATTATGACCGAAAAGTTCCTGTATACTTGTCTAGATATAATGAAATACCTACTAGGGTAGACATTGAAGGGGCTCTGCTAGAGTTTCGGGACTAACTCTAAAGTTGATGGCTATATATGGAGTTACAAAAGAAAAAGAAGCTTCTGGGTCTAGTAAAGCATAAACATGTAAGCGAAAGACCTACAATGTACCAGTAACTATGTCAGGAGAATTTTCCTGATCTTGGCGGGACTGAACAACATATAATTTATTTGGACGCTGACCACTGGTAGCACTGGAAGCAATAACCTGCTGAGTCGGGCGACCAGATGGAACTGATGACTGATGGGACTGACCCTATTGGCGCACATCCCTTCCTTTCTAAGAAACTACCCGACACTCTCAAATTTGATAGCCTTGCTTGCTACTCCCAAAGCACACATCACTACCCGCTCTTCACTCACCCTGATGGTGTCTACTACATTTTTGACATAGAGAATTTGTACAAGTACTGCTAACACTGACCTGAGACTTAGAGCCTGGTGCCCTATCCCTATTATTATTTCTGAATTTGGGTACTAGGGCACTGGCTGAAGCGGGTGTTGGGGCTGAATACCTCTGATGAAACTGAGGACGATTACCACCTTTTGACTTTGGCTGATTGAAATTAAACTAGCCCTCTTGTTTTCTCTCTCTCTTTCCTTAATCTTCTGGTCCTCTATCTATTGAGCATGAACCATTATCCTAGATAAGTCTATCACTCTAATCAGCATTGCGGTCCTACACTCCTTGACCACATTATCAGATACACTAGACACAAACTTACTCATCTAGGACCTGTTGTCTGCTACCACATGAGGAGCATACCTAGATAACTGAGTAAACTTAAGGGAATACTCCCTCACGCTCATGCTACCCTGCCTTACATTAATGAACTCTAACACTTTGTCCTCTCTTAACTCTAATGGAAAGAATCTAACTAAGAAAGCTATGGCAAACTCTTCCCATACTACAAGCCCTATATCTACACCCCTATCAACTTTAAACTGTTTAAAACATATATGGGCTATATCCTGAAACTGATATGCAGCCAACTCATCACTCTAACTAGATGTTACCCTCATAGCATCCGTTACCTTTTGCTCCATCTCTTAGAATTCCTGTGGATCCTCTTCAGACTTAGATACCATCAAAGAAGGAGGATTCATTCGGGTGAAATCCCAAATTTTAGTCACAATTGTATTGGACACTAGGTTGGTTAGAACAACAGTTGGCCCTTCATTTTATGCTACTACAGAATTGGCTAGAGTAGTGAACACAACCCTAAATTCTGTGTGAGAGACATGCTCGTCTAGAGGATCTGCCCGGGCGGATTGAGGGGCTGGTTGATTTCTTATTCTTATTTTGTTCTTCTTGGGAGGCATGTTCTATTAATGGAAGGAAGAAATAGATTAGACTAAGAGTTTAACTTGAGCTCATGCTCAATCGCACAACATGAATACTGAAAGAAAAGAAACTTTTCCTAAACGCCTTGTAGCCTTTCGTCCATAAGTGTGGCATGCTACACACCTATGCATAAGACTCTACTTGACGTGGCTTTTAGACTTCCTAGGACACTTTAAAACCTTAGACTCTGATACCAAGTTTGTAAGGATCCGGGACTACCCCCTAGTCACCACACAATGCTTACAGTCCTGAGGGACCACAAGCTAACCCATGAGCTGTTACCCACTGTTAGCACTGAATAATATAATTATGAATATGGAAGAATAACTGAAATGCCATAAGGTTTTAATAATGAAACGACTACTGAATTATGAATCTGGTAGAATACTGAAATCTGAATAATTTGAATAGCAAACTGTAGTATTTAAAAAGCCTCTAAACTGAATACCGTGAGTTGATGGGAAAATCCCCCAACTAACTCTACTAACTACGAGATAAAGACATGAAGTAATATAATCTGTCCTCGGATGATGAGGACTCACCACTGCTACTATACTACTGATGATCTAAGGGACTAAGTGCAATTCGGGAACTGAGCATCAGCACCTATGATATGATACATCATAGCTCAAAGAAAAGTATGCGATCAGTACTTTGAATGTACTGGTATGCTAAATAAGGTAGGCTAATATGCATGGTTTCATTAACAGAACTAATAATTAACTGAATATGTATGTAAAACATGAAGTATTGAGTAGAGAACATGAATCTGTTGATACTAAAAATAGATGGTGAAAATCTATAATTACCGAGTATGCATGACAATCTATAAATACTGAATATACGTGAAAATCTATAGACACTGGAATGCATGACCAAGCATATGACATGGACTGAGTAAAATCTATAAATTGAAATACTGAAAAATAATGATATCTATATGCTTTGGTCAAGCAACTCTAAGACTGGATAACTAAACTGAGACTATATTTGAGACTGTGGGAGGTATCATCTAACTGACATTTCCCAATTTAAGCTAATCGGGGTCCAACCTATGACCCTATTTGGAAGAGTGTTAGTACCGTGCCACGGGTACTAACGATGGCTGTGTGGATCCACTAAACTGATATAATGTCCAAAGGACTAAAGGTATCAAGTCTGAACTGATGGGTGACCCTTGCGAGATAGTCAAGCTTAATCTGATGGGTGGCTTCTCATATCCTACGCTGGCTACGTAGTTCTAGAATATAGGGACTACTACTAATGACTTTGCCTATCTGACGGCGAAGCCACCATCCCTACACTCGCTCGGTGCTTAATTTTACTCCCAACTGAAAGACACTAAAATACTAGACTGTTCTGAGTTTAATTGACTGATATTTGACTATTCTAAAAATGCTCATAGTATAATCTGAAGTTATTCTGTAATTTAATAAGACTAGACTTAAATAAACAACTATGGATTTCGGGTATTCAATACCCCCAGGACTCAAAACAATTATAGTAAAATGACATTAAAACTTGGAGATCAAAACATGAAGGCTCTTATTAAATAAATCACTCTTGTAGGCATTTTATCAAACACTTGTAGTTCATGGTTTAAAAAAATCATAGGAATGTCATAGATTTTGTAGGAATGGCATGAATTCATCATAATAGCATTAATTCATGGTTTAATTCAATAAGTACTAATGTTAAAACATGGAGGATTGAATAATAACAATAATTTCATAGTAACATGGTATAAAATCAATAGTACATGGAGATTCATTGATGAAACCATAATTTAAAATATAATAACTTGAAAATATTAAAACTTGTAAATTAAATAGGTTGCTTAAACTCCATGGATGAAAAGAATCCATGGATGAACATCTAACATACCTTAATGGATAAATTTCTTGAAGTTCTTGAGGATTGGTCTTGAATTTGAAAGCTAAGGTTCTTGATTGGGAGAGAATCTTCTTTGATTTGGCAAAAAATTTATTAAAATAATCAAATTATAGGTTAGTTATGGTGAATTTTGTGTTAAAGTCTGACTAGGGTGAGGGGAAAAAGACTGTAATACCCTCAAATTTAAAACTCAAAATTACTAAAAAATTCCCAATTTTGTGAGCTGGCCCAATGCGGCGCTATCGTATCGTGTCACTGGAATTGGACAACTGGGAACTGAGGACTTGGCGTGACGTGAAGGAATTGCGGTGCCCTTTTGATTATGAAACTCTTTCTTGGCGCGACACGCCATTATCGCCACAGGACACTGGAAAAGGATAATTGAGATTTTGGCTGATGACATGAAGCGGTGGTTTTACGGAGCTTCACTGGAAATTGACAATCGTTATTTATGTTGGCTCCACAATGTTCTAAGGGTTAAAATGACGGTGTTTAACGACTGAAACTTAAAATCTCCATAAATTCTTCACTGGAAATTGACAATCGTTATTTATGTTGGCTTCACAATGTGCTAAGGGTTAAAATGACGGTGTTTAACGACTGAAACTTAAAATCTCCATAAATTCTTACCCGGTTATCAGATGTAGGAAAATTTTATATTATTGGAAAGCTAACTGAATTTCCTACTAAATGGAAGGCTCTAAAAATAAAAAATAATGAGTGTTTAAAATTCTTTTATATATGAATACTCATGTATTGAGACTTAGATTATGCTAGGGAAATACGGGGCGTTACAGTTACACTCGTGCTACGCATCCTTAGACTGTCAGACTCATAAGATTATCTTTAGGTTCCCTGGTGAGTTAGTTATTAAAAGGGAGGGTGGTTCCCTAGCACATAAGGGGAAGTTTATATCATATCTTATAGCTTAGAGATTAATCTTCGAAGGGTGTTTTTAACATTTAGTCTGGGTTGAAGATTCTAACTCAGATGATCCTTTATTGCATTCGGTTATGGTGGTGAATGAATTTACTAAGGTCTTTCCTGATGACCTTCCTGGTATTTCTCCTGATAGGGAGATTGAGTTTGGGATTGACCTGGTTCTGGACACTCGTCCAATTTTTATTCCCCCTTATAGAATGGCTCTGGCTGAGTTGGAGGAACTTAATGAGCAACTTAAGAATCTCTTAGATAAGGGTTTCATCCGTCCTAGCGTATCCTTATTGGGTGCACCGGTGTTATTGGTGTGGAAGAAGGATGGTTCTCTTCGAATGTGTATAAATTACCGACAGTTGAATAAGGTGACAAAAAAAAATAAGTATCCTCTTCCAAGGATAGATGATTTATTTTATCAGTTGCAAGGTGATAAGTTTTTTTCTAAGATTGACCTTCGATCTGGATATCATCAACTTAAGATTAGGGAGGTGGATGTCCCTAATATAGTTTTTCTTACCTGGTATGGTCATTTTGTGTTTCTGGTTATGTCTTTGGGTTGAACAATGCTCCTACAACGTTTATGGATTTGATGAATAGGTCTTTCATCAATTTCTAGATCTGTTTGTTATTGTGTTCATATATGATATTTTGGTGTACTCTAAGAGTGAGGTGGATCATGCGAATCACCTCTGATTTATGTTGCAAACCTTGAAAGAGCAACAGTTGTATGCCAAATTCTCAAAATTTGAATTCTAGTTGAACGTTGTTATTTTTCTGGGTCATATTATTTCTAGTGAGGGGATCATAATGGATCCACAAGAGGTTGCAGTGGTTTAGAAGTGGCTTAGACCCACGACTCCAATCGATATTTGGAGCTTTTTGGATTTAGCTGGTTACTACAGAAGGTTTGTTGAGAGTTTCTCGACTATAGTTACCTCGTTGACTAAGTTTACTCAAAAAAAGGTAAAGTTCTCTTGGCCAGATACTTGTGAAGGTAGTTTCGATAAGCTAAAGGATAAGCTAACTTTGGCTCCAGATTTGACTTTTTCAAAAGGCACTAAAGGGTGTATGGTTTAATGTGATACATCCCAGGTGGGATTTGGTTGTGTTCTGATGCAACATACAAAGGTGATAGCTTATGCCTCTAGATAGATAAAGGTGCATGAGAGGAATTATCTAACTCATGAATTGGAATTATTAGTTGTGCTATTTTTATTGAAAAATTTGTCATCACTATTTGTATGGAGTGCATGTGGATATCTTTTCCAATTATAAGAGCCTACAATATGTATTTACTCAGAAAAAGCTTAACCTCAGGAAAAGGAGATGGCTTGAGCTTCTTAAGGATTATGATATGAGTCTTCACTACAACCTAGGTAAAGCTAACGTGGTTATTGATGCTCTTAGCAGGTTATCCATGAGGAGTCTAGCTCATGTGGATAAAAAGAAGCGGGAGTTGGTGATGGACATTCACTGATTGGCTAACCTTGGAGTTTATCTCTTGGACTTCGAGGAAGGTGGTGTGTTGGTGCAGGAAGTGGCACAGTCGTCTCTTGGTGCTGAAATCAAGGAGAAACAAGTGTTAGATCTTATCTTGATGAGGATCAAGGGTGATGTAGGTGGGCAGAAGTTGATGGCTTTTGGATTAGTGGTGATGGTACTTTACGGTACTAAGGAAGTTTATGTGTTCCCGATGTTGATGGTTTATATGAGAGGGTCTTGGCTGAGGCGCTCTATGTTGTTCATACTAGTTCGATGAAAATGTATCATGACCATAAGGAGATGTACTGGTGGAATGGTATGAAGAGGGATGTGGCTGATTTTGTGGCCAAGTGTATGGTGTGTCAACAAGGAAAAGTTTAGTACACGAGGCTCGGAGTATTGTATCGAGAAATTGAGTTGCGTAAATGGAAGTGGGAAGTGATCAACATAGATTTCATTACCTGTCTTCCTCAGTCTCAAAATTATTACGATTTAGTTTGGGTCATCATGGATAGGATGACAAAGTCAACTCACTTTTTTCCAATAAGGACTAACTTTTTGGCTGAGGATAATATGAGATTGTACCTCCAAGAGATTGTGAAGCTTCATGGGGTACCTATTTCTATAATCTCTAATTGTGGTACGTGGTTTTCATCTCACTTTTGGCGAACATTTCAGAAAGAGTTGGGGGCTAAGGTTAATCTGAGTACTTTTGTTCACCTGCATATGGATGGGCAAACATAGAGGACTATTCATACTTCGGTGGATATACTTCGTGCGTGTGTGATTAACTATGAAGGTAGTTGGGTTGAGTATCTACTACTTTTAGAGTTTGCTTACAACAATAGTTACCATTCTAGTATTGGGATGGCCCCTTTTGAGGCACTGTATGGTAGGAGGTGTAGATCTTCTATTGTGTGGTTCGAGTTTAGTGAGGCGAATATGTTTGGTCCGGACTTAGTTTATCAAACTATGAAGAAGGTGAAGGTGATTCAAGATAGGCTTAAGGCTGCCCAAAGTTGCCAAAGTCCTATGCGAATGTAAGATGTAGGGACTTGGAGTTTAAGGTTGGGGATAAGGTGTTCCTAAAGGTATCTCCTATGAAGGGAGTGATACGATTTGGGAAAAAAGTAAAACTCAATCCCCGATATATTATTCCTTATGTGATTTTGAGAAGGGTTGGTGATGTTGCGTATGAATTGAAGTTTTCTTCTAGTTTGAGCTCCATTTATCCGGTGTTCCATGTATCTATGTTGAGGAAGTGTGTTAGTGATCCATATCAAGTGGTGCCTATTGAGTATCTTGGTATTTCAGATTCTCTATCCTATGAGGAGATCCTGGTTGAGATCTCGGATCATCAGGTTTGTATGTTGCGAACCAAGGATGTGGCCTCAGTAAAGGTTCTATGGAGGAACCACAAGGTTGAAGAGGCTACTTGGGAAGCGGAAGAGGACATAAAGTCTAAGTATTCATATTTGTTTTCCAATACGGATATTCGTACTTAAGGTATGTGTTCTTCATAACATCCTTGCTTTCTAGTTTTTGAATACAGGAAAGGTTGATTTCCTTACATTATGTTTTCTAACTTGGTTAAAGGTCAAATGGGGGTGTTGAGGTGTAAATCGTTCTTATACTATCTTGTCCATCATTCGAGGATGAATAATCCCAGTTGGGGAGAATTGAAATACCCTGGGTTCTGGTCCTTAGAAATTTCCTGAGTTTTGAATTCTCTGGACATCATACGACTAGGGGTACTTGTTGAATGATAGGGTACAGTTTAGGGTCCTCAACTCGTGTGTTGATCAGTGAGGTTTGGTTGGTTTTTTCCCAAGGTACGAATGGATCATACTAGTCATACGTTAGGGTACTAGTAGTATGATGTTAAATCGTATGATGCCCTAAGTCTAACCTAGAGGATTCTATTCGGCCTAAGGTACGGTTCTAGGGTATTTTTTATATACTTGGGTGTGAATTGGCCTTGGTGGTCATATGTTGGATAGTATTGGGGTCCAAGAGATGCCTAGGGTATGAGTGTTGGGTACTACTTGTATGGTAGGGTACGGCTGGAGGGGGTGTGGTCGTACCTTTCTGTGGGAAATTTGTATAGTTTAAGTTGGGGGTAATCTAGATATTCCCCTTCTTAATCTCTCATAACCCCATGACTTAAAACACTATTGGGAGACCATTTACCCTATTATCCTTTATTGTAAACACTTTAAACACTCTCAAATTCTCTCAAGGCTCTTGGGTCAAGGAAGGCTAGGGTTTCCTTCAAGGTGGTCAATTTGGGGCTTACAAGGGTGGTTTTTTCTCTATCTTTTCCGTAATCTAAGGCATGTTACTCCTCCCTCATTGTTAGTTCAACTAAGGTCATGATTTAATGTTTGTTTTTTTCATGGCATAATTGTGGTATGGTTTTGGGTTTTGAATTATATGTTGGGTTTTTTTGTTATAAATGGTTTTGTTATGGTTTTCCTATGTTTTTACTTACGGTTTTTATGTTATAATGGTAGTTTGAATATGTGATTGAATGGGAATAGTATATTGTACTGGGTTTTGGTTTTGGAAACTATATACGCTCAACATGTTTGATAAAATGCCTATGAGAATGCTTTTGTTACATTGTTGAACTTTTATTGAAAATTTTGCATGGTATAAGGTGGTAATGGAACCCTAAATTGGTTTGGATGGTTTTAAATAGTTAAATGGTAAGGTCTTGGTGGTCATGCTTACGGTTTAATTAAAAGCCTTGCAGGGTACATTGGAATCCCCCAAGCAAACATAATAATGAACTACTTGTGGGGTGCATGGGAATCCCCCAAGCAAACATAATAATGAACTACTTGTGGGGTATATGGGAATCCCCAAGTAAAGCTAATGATAATGGAATATTCTAGTACATGGAATCCCTGCTTTAAAAAGGTTGGCTAAGGACATTGCTTGCAAGCTATAGTCGGTATAATGATACCACTTCTTATAACCTTGGTTAATAATAGATGAAATTAGTGGTTTGGTTATGTGGTAATGGTTTTAATTGGACAATAATGGAAGGGTGTGATAGCTAACCGTGAAGGTGTGAGTCCAATGTACAGATACTATAAAATCATGTTTGGTGACATGAGGATTGGTCATGGCGACCATATACTTGTGGGGTACCCGAGACTCCCCTAAGTTATACTTGTATATATGTATCATGGAGCGCAAAGGGTACAAGGGAATCCCCTACGCCTATGGTATCTCCGATTCATGCAGCTACACGTATCGGGGCCCGTTCAGGGGAAAACACTGGCCCCATATAACCTGTGGGTGGTTCTAGGACGATTAAGTTACACATACCCAGGTTAATAGTTTTAAAGGCATGCTAATCCCAGTTCCCTTTCCCCGGCATGAATTATAAATATAGTATGGTTGTGAATGCATATGGTTGTTTTCTTGGTTTTATAGGTTGGTATTATTTTATCCTTATCCTGAGTACATGTTAGCGT
Source organism: Capsicum annuum (assembly GCF_002878395.1). Classification (NCBI taxonomy): domain Eukaryota; kingdom Viridiplantae; phylum Streptophyta; class Magnoliopsida; order Solanales; family Solanaceae; genus Capsicum; species Capsicum annuum. Next base: position 53,875,625 of record NC_061113.1, on the reverse strand, counting down.
TCACCCACTAACCCATTTTTGGGAGCTGTATCCTCACACGATGCAGGGATCGACCATTCTACTCCTCCTGCTCAGTGATCTAATTCGTGATCAGCTTGTGTTGGATTGAAGTGGTGAGCTTCCATACTCTGGAAGGCTTCATTTCATGTCATGGATTTCTTTGCCCACTTTGGACATTTCATAGACTTTTGTTTTTGCTATAGTTGGGGGTATGTCCTGACTGGATATTGTTTTACTTTCAGATAGAGGCTTAATGAGACTACTATGGGTTGGTATGGGCGGTGTCGGTATTAGTGTCGTCCTTGGCATCGGTATTGGTATTGGGGCTGACACCGGTTTTCTGTATTTGATTTATGATTGTTCTATTTTGTTTTGGATTATATATATATATATATACCCATTTGGAACTTATCTAATATGGGATGTAGGATGGTTATGATGGGGTGTTGGGGGTGGTTTCGGGTCCCGATTGGGCTTGAGGCACCCGATACGACTAGCCCCTGGTTCGGGTCTTGTCAAAAAAGTCTACCAAAAATAGCTCAAGTCTTGGCCTAAGACGGGCAGGAGGGGCCCACTTCTAATTCCCGAAAATCATTATAAGGCAAATTCTACCTAGAAATAGGCTAAGTTATCTAAATCCACTTTCAGATGTCCGAAGTTCCTTAGATAGCCATAAGATAGAAATTCTACTAAAAACCTGAGACACTAACCCAGTTATGCCTAAAGTATGGTTTTAAGATGGCCTAGACAATCTAATTAAACATAAATATTGGAAATCATTCCTCCAACACATACAACCTATCCTAAATCTAGAATTATAGCATAAGCATGCTATAAGATAGCTCAATCTATGAAGAAGATAAACCTAGCCTTCGTAAGCACTGAAGAACAATTTGGAGAATATGCTAAATCATTGATTTCCCCTTCCAAGATACTTCCACAAGGGGCCACTACCAAAATCACAATCTACTCGTCAAAACAAGAACAATGATATCCATATTGCACTATTATGCTTCGGGTTCAAAATTACGTAAAAATCTCATGTGGTGCTTATTTGTGGAATCGTACATTCGAAACCAACAAAACGTCCCTCTATGCTTAAGGAACCTTTACCCTAAAAAATGGATGGATTCTGAGCTATAATGGTGCTAAAATTGAGTCACCAACCTTTTAGGAATTTTGGCAAAAGGATGGAGAAGTCAATCATGAAAATAATGGAATCTTATCGCAATTTTAGTGAAAAGTTGCGTACATTAATGATACTAAAGCTCCTTAACCAGCCAAAATTGACTCTCCCAAGAACTCCCACTTTTTAAGGTTAAGATTCTAGAGAATGGATAAAATGGTGAAAAATTGAGCTAAGTGGGTATTTATACCCTTCCCAGGAGTATGGATATCGCTTAAGCGAACTTCAGGTTACTTAAGCAATACTTGTGCTCTGGCATGCCCGTCGTTTATACAATCCCTATATTTCTTATATGATATCTGGCTGCTTGATCCAATGTCGAATTCGCGACATAAGTATAGCTTACACTATAGTGCCCACGCTATCAACCCATTTACTAAAGCGACATATTCTATCGCTTGAGCGATACTTGCTGGGGATTGGTATATAGATTAAGTGATCAAGGCATCATTTAAGCAATGCGCTAACGCCAGCTGAGATTTGGAGAAATTCCAAGTCTCCGCTAACCCCTCGGGATTCATCTGGAATCCCATATTTGCAAACAGACTTTGCTACCCTATCAATTTCAATGCTCCAAGCTCAATAGTGTAGGGAAAATTTCCATGTGAGGTTATTTTGACAAAAAGTGGGTCCCACACCCACTTGCCATTTTTCTTAACTTTCGGCCAATGGCCCAAAATTAGTAAGGGAGAATCAGGACCTGGAAAAAGGGTCCCCCTAGTAAAAAATTGATGTTACGGAGCTGTTAGAACAGTCAGAATTAACATATAAGGTCATTTGACTAAAGTTTTTGCCCAGTAATCAATTTAAACTAGTGAAGACTTCAAAACAAAGAGTTGTCTCTAAAAATCAAATGAATTACCCGATAACTGAACTGTCAATTTCAGCAACTCATAAATGACTTGGGGCAGCTGTAGTAAAGCTCCAAATGGTAAAAATGAGTGGAAATATAGAGAATTACCAAGAGTGTCATTACAATATTCTCTACTAAAAGAACTTTTTTCTATAAAAGTAAAGGATTGGGATGTACCCGAAGCCTCAAACTGGTGAGGATACTGGGTCCGCATCTCGCTCTCGATCTCCCAAGTATCCTCCTCTAATGGTGGTGCCTCCACTAAACGTAACTACTAGAATCTCTCAAGTGTATAACCTCTAATATTACTTTCCAAAATGTGCACAGGCTCTTCCACGAAGGTCATCCGCTCATCCAACTTAACTGAGTCCTATCTAAGAACATGAGATGGGTCAAGAATGTATCGCCACAACAAACAAACATAGAAAACTGGATGAACAATAGTAAAATTTGGGGGAAAATATAACTCATTAGTCACCTCACCAACTGTACGAAGAATCTCCAATGGTCTAATGTATCTGGTCCTGAGCTTGCCTTTGTTTTCGAACCACATCACACCGTTCATGGGCGATACACGTAGAAATACCCGGCCACCAATTCCTAATTTCAAGGCATGAAGTCTATGATCTGCATAAGCCTTTTGGCTACTCTGAGCTGCTCTCAACCTATCCTGAATCACCCCGAATCTATCCAACGACTCCTGAAGCAAGTCAATACCATGGGGTCTAACCTCAGAGATTTCAAACCAGCCAATCAGAGAACGACATCACCTACCATATAAAGCCTCGTATGGCGCCATCCCAATACTTGAATGATAACTGTTATTATATGCGAACTCTGCCAAAGCAGAGTGTTGTTCCCACTGACCTCCAAAATTCATAACACAGGCTTAGAGCATATCTTCAAGAACCTAAATAGTCCACTCCGACTGCCCGTCAATTTATGTGTCGAAGGTTATACTAAGATCCACCTGAGTACCTAACTCCTCCTGAAAATCTCTCCAAACGCTAGAAGTGAACACTGAACCCCAGTCTGAAATAATGGATACAGGCACACCATGCAAGCTGATTATCTCACGATCATAGATATAGGCTAATCTCTCGGCGCTGAAGGACATCTAAATGGGATGAAATAAGTCGACTTGGTCAATCAATCCACAATGACCCAAATAGAATCGAAACCATGAGAGATGTAAGGCAATCCACTAACAAAGTCTATGGTAATCCATGTCACGACCCAAACCAGGGCCTGGCCGTGATAGGTATTTCAAGTCTCACGTGGACCAGAGATCACCCCTGCACCTAACTGAACCAACCACAACACACCCCAATGTTGGATAAATTCTAAACATATAACAAGATAGCGTTCAATAACTTAAGAAAAGTTTAATGTATGCATATAACCGACGATCGGTGATCAACCAACCAACCGATCAACACTGCCCAATAACCACAGTCATCCAAATAGAGCCTTCTAACAATGAACCAAAATTGAATATCCATAAAGTGTCGGGACATACCCCCAACTATAGCCAAAAATAAGTCTAAACAGTATATAAAATGTAGACTTCCGATGTATGGAAGCTCACCACTTCTATGTCAACTTATGAGCTGATTATGAATCCTAATCATTAAGCAAGAGGACATAAAAGTATAACCAATTCCTACATCGCATGGGGATACAACGTTCGAAGACGGTTAGTAGTTGAAGAACTATCATGAAACTCAAGGATGAGGATAACATAATGTTATGATCAATAGTTTAAAATCATTCAAAATCAATGCACATAATCAAATGCATATACATATATACTCCACATGCCGGTATAGGGAACAAGGTTTAATATGCACTTAAAACTTTAACCTGGATTATATAGCTCAACCGTCATAACATGTACCCACGGGCCATATGGCCCCAACTCTCACCCCTGGTCGGGCCCCAGTGCATGTAACTGCATAAAAAAGAGAATAATTTCATATATATATGCATGGGAGACTCGAACATCCCAATCATATACTAAGGTGACTTAAACACATGATTATGTAATGATTTATGGAGGACTCGGACCTCCCTAATCATGAAATAATAATGGAGGGACTCAAAGCTCCCTAGTCAATCTGACTCCTGAATCGGTAATCGTGGTTTCCATATCGGTCACTCGAACCTCCACTTTCACGACTCAGCTACACAACCCTTATTAGAGCCCAATTAAAACAAGTATCACATATTCCCATTCATTTAACCATATTCCACATTATGGCATACATTGTTGGTATCGTCAGACCAACTACACTTGCAAGGTAATAACAACATGCCAAAACAATTTCCATTAACTTAGGGAGAACAACTCCCTTTGTTCATTAATACAGGGTAGGGGAACACCAACTACCTTTGTCCATTTAATCAGACCATTGTGTTTCACATATCAGACCATTGTGTTTCACATACCTCTTTTTATCACACAATAGTTCAAGACTAGTTCAATCTTACAAATTCCTATAGTTCTCATAATTAAAAACCAATTTCACAATATGGGGGTTGGGGTCATAACCACTTCAAAAGTCACAAGTTTGGGAAAATCACAATTCCCTAGTTTATTCACCGTACCCATGCACCCACACGTTCAAAACCATAATTAATGCATGGAAATCATATATAAATCATGAGAAACATTTCAATTCATAAGCATTCAAAACCCCCAACCTTTGTTTCAAAATCATCATAAATATCTCATGAAAAATACTTTAAAACACATACCTTTAACAAATTAACAATGAGGGAAGAGTAATATGCCTTAAACACCAAGAAATATTTGGAGAGAAATCAACCCTTGAGCCCTTAAATGACCAACTTTATGAAACCCTAGCTTGACTTGCTTGAGGGAATTCAGAGAGCCTTTTGGAGTGTTTGAGAAGTTACTTAGATTGTTTTTGAGTGCTAATGACACCCTAAAGGGGTTATAATATATGGGTTTTAAATTTGTGTAAGGAGGGAAATGTCCAAAATACCCTTAACTTAAAATATGAAAAGTGTTGCCCAGTGACTCGTAGCCACTCCTTACGACTCGTCACACTGAGTTTTAACCTGACAGTCTTTAGGACCCCACACTGTTGACCCTATGGCTTATGGGTACCACTCATAATGAGACCCTATGACTCGTAAGGTCCAGTCGTAGTCAATACAGAACCCAATTGGGTAAACACTAGACATCCTATAATTTGCACCCAATGACTCATAACAAGTCCTTATGGCTCATGGTAAGCCACTAATACTCAGAGTAGAACTTAGCCACTAAATTTCTGATTTGGTTACAATTCCATCCTAAAGACTCGTCATGAGTCTTTACGACTCGTACCCTTAAGTAGTACCCAAGACCAAAACTCAAACATCCTTCACTAGAAAACTTACAACTAAGGTCACCTGACCCGTCAAGACACGTTACGACTCGTCAGATGAGTCGTTGCCATGGCAAAAAGCTCAGGATGCAAAAAAATTTTGAGGACCAAAAACTCAAGACATTACAATCCACTCTCACTTCCACGCGGGAATGGGCAACCTCCAAATCAATCCACAAGGTCTCTGATATCGGCCTTCAACTGCTGACAACATAGGCATCGAGCTACAAAGTCTGCCACACCTCTCTTTATGCCACTCCACTAATAATGCTACCTTAAAGCCCTATACATCTTAGTTGTACCATGGTGAATATAATATCTAGAGCTTTGGGCCTCATGCAAGATCGACCAAATCAAGTCGTCAACCCTCAAAACACAAATGTAGTTATCAAATCTTAACAGACCCTCTAACTCTATGTTGTCCCTCTTGAACTCACCACTCAACATGAATATGGATGATGCAAAGTATCTTATTCTTAAATTGACGACTCTGAATTTGCTCAAACAGTGAAGAGCTCACCTCAACACCAGTAAGAATCTTCCTAGGGTATGAAATATCGAGTCATACCATCAAGTTGGATAAGGACTGAATGTCCCACGTTAATGGCCTCTGAAAATTAAAATACAAGCCAAGATATCCATACTCACTACCTTCCAACTCAAGGTATCCACTACCACGTTAGTCTTGCTCAGATGATATAAGATAGAGATATCATAATGCTGAAGCAACTCCATCCATCAACGCTGCCTATAGTTAAGCTCTCTCTGGATCATAAAATACTGAAGACTACAATGATCCATGAAGATCTCACAATGCACGCCATAAAGATTACGCCTCCAAATCTTAAGTAGGGTTGGGCATATTTTGATTTAAATTGAAAAAACCAAAAAACCTGAAAAATCAAACCAAAATTTTAATTTTGGTTTGATTTTTTAGATCGGTTTTGATTTTCAATTTTTGAAATTTAGTTAAACGTTTTGGTTTTCAGTTTTTCAAAAAAAACACTTCGCATAAATCGATTAACTGAAATTTAATAAATAATTAATAATATATATATTTTGTTATATATATTTAAATATATAATATTTAATATATAATAGTAACCCTAATAACTAATAAGTAATAGCACGACACATACAACTAACAACATACATCAGTACAATAGTCGAACAATTAATCAAACCATAGACCGTCGGTGAGATCTTCGTCTGTACAACAACACCAAAGCCGGCGACCAGACGACCATTGTGGGTTGCAATCTGCAATGCCTACTATGGTCTTTCTGGCAGCGACTACTCTTTCGAGTTCCGATTGTTTATGCAAACTTATGCGTAATGAAGTTGTATATTATGATAAAATTCAGGTTATATCATTTAGTTTCATCCATGTTAAGTTCTTTATATCTAAAAATGAAAAATAGGTTTGAATTATTTGTTTTTAAAAATCATTAATTTTAAATGTCCAGTCATAACAAAGAGAGGTTCACTACTTTAATCTTCAAAACCAAAATAAAAATCCAAAATAACTGAACCAAATTTGTAGAAATCACACCGAACCGAATTCATTTTGATTTGGTTACAATTGTCATTTTTGTTAATCCTAAAATTGAAAAACCGAACCGATATTAAACTATCAAACCGAATGTCCATCCCTAATCTTAAGCATGAAAACTACCATCGCCAACTCCAAATTATGAGAGGGGTAGTTACGCTCGTGCACCTTCAGCTTTCTCGATGCTTATGCAATAATATGACCATGCTGCATCAACACACAACTCATACCAATACCAGAAGTATTACAATATACGGTGAATCTCTCATCCTTAATAAAAAGAGCTAAAATTGGAGTTGAAGTGAGAAATCCCTTAACCTTTCCAAAGCTCGACTCACACTCCTTGAACCATTGGAAGGGAGTCTCCTTTTGACTCAATTTGGTCATAGGCGCTGCAGTAGAAACAAAACTCTCAATGAACCGCCTATAGTAACCACCAAACTAATGAAGCTACAAAACTCAGTCGGAGATGTTGTCCTAGCCCAATCACGAATGGAATCAATCTTCACTGGGTCTACCATAATCCCATCCTTAGACACTACATGCCCACGGAATACCACCGACTCAATCCAAAATTCACACTTAGAGAATTTTGTAGAAAGCAAATGATCTCTCAAAGGCTGTCGCACAATCCTCAAATATTACGCATGCTCCTATCTACTCTTCAAATACATAAGGATATTGCCATTGAACACAATCACACATGAATGTAAATAAGGCCTGAATACTCGATTCATTAAATCCATAAATGTGGCTGGGCATTAGTCAACCCAAAAGACATCACTAGGAACTCATAATGACCATAACGGGTCCTAAAGGCTGTCTTTGGGATATCCTCAGTTCGAATCCTTAACCGATGGTAACCAAACCTCAAATCAATCTTAGAAAACACTACTGCACCCTAAATCTGGTTAAACAAATCATTAATGTGAGGCATAGGACACTAGTTCATCACCATCACCTTATTAAGCTGCTTATAATCAATACACATTCGCATGAAGCCTTTCTTCTTCTTCATGAACAAAATAGGAGCTCCTTAGGGAGACACATTCAGTCGAATAAAACCCTAACCAAGAAGATCTTGAAGCTAAGAATTCAGCTCCTTAAGCTCGGGAGAAGCCATATGGTATGGTTCCATAGAAATAGGTTGAGTTCCTAACTCAAGATCAATAAGAAACTTGACATCATGAGCAGGAAGAATTCCAAGTAGATATATAGGGAAAACATCAGGAAACTCGTAAATTACAAGAACATAGTCAAGGGACTGACTCTCTACACTAACATCACAAATATAAGTAAGATAAAACTTGCAACCCCTTGAAATAAGCCTTCTAGCACAAACATAAGAAATAAAACCTATCAGCCACGGCTAACCCCCTGCCATATGATTAAGGGTACGCCAGATAAAACTAAGGTAACAGTCTTGGCAAAATAGTCCATGACTGCGTGATAGTGGAATAACCAATCCATGCCAAAAATCACATCATAATCTACCATGTCCAATATAATAAGACCAACATGAGTATCAAAATCTCAACCAGTTACAACACATGATTTGAAAACTAGATCTACTACTAAAGAGTCACCTATAAGAGTAGATACACATAATGGCACAGATAATGAATCCTAAGATAACTCTAATTGTAGAGCATAATAAGTAGATACATAAGATTAAGTGGATTTTGGATCAAATGAAGCAAAGGCTGACTGCCAGCATACCAAGCTTGTACCTATGACAACAACATTCAAAGACTCAACCTTGAGTCTAGCAAGTACTACATACAACTGACCACGCCTGCCACCTGGCTGGGCTCCTTACCAATCACCTGTCCTACCTGCCTGAGAACCTCTAGAGTACCATGGGGACTACCTCTACAACCATGCATACAAACTCTAGCTGAGGGATAAACTACTCTAATAAGTGGAACACTCTGAGCTAAAGGAACAATCTCTCCATGACTGGAACACTCTCTCTAGAAATGACCTAAAGCCCTAAAACCATAACATGCCCCAAGTGCTGAGCCAAAACCAGAAGATCTACTTGACCTGGAATAACCACCGCGACTAGAATAACCAGAAGATGAACCCTTTAAAGATTGACTACTACCTTGACTAGGACGATCACTAAAACTATACTCGCCTCCATTGGTAATCTGAAGAACTGCCTGAATGGGTCTACTAGACCGCCCTTAATGTTGATATAGCTGGCGCAGAGGGTACCTATTCTGAGAAACACTACCTCTGAACCGTGAGCCACTATAACTTCTGTTGAAACTACCCTCATATCACAACCTCTTTTCATTGCCCCCTCGGGTCTCATGATGTATCTCATACATAACATGAGCATGATCAGAAACCTTATCAAAAGAACTACCCAAACTTTGAGTAGACATACACAGATGAAATCTCAATCCTCGAACAAAGCAATGAACCCTCTCATACTCAGTAGTCGAAGTAGCATGCCTAGCCAACTCATAAAATTGATCCTCGTATTCCACAATAGTCATGGAGCCCTTCTCCAACCTAGAAAATTGATCCCTTAAATGATCCCTATGGCTGCGAGGGATGTATTTCTCCAAGAAGATCTCGGAGAACTGGGTCCATGTCAAAGGAAGAGATCTAGCTGGTCTGGAATCAAGATGACCTCTCCACCAATGTTGAGCTGCTAAGTCCAACTAAAAAGTAGTGTAATCCACACCATGAGTATTAGCTAGACCTAAATTACAGAGCGTATCCTCACAAGCAATCAAGAACTCATACGCATCCTCGCTTGGTGTACCAGAAAACCTACGCCAAAGACAATCTCAAGAATTTACCCAATATCTTCTGCTTCTAGACAGACATAATAGGTTGAGCAATAACTAGTACAGACGGAACCTCAACTCTGGAAGCCGTAGCTACCGACTACGGCCTCAACTTTGCACCACTTTGATTTGTACAAACTATGCACCATCTGATGGTGTACCGCCAACTAATCCCAAAACCTGAAACAAAGCATATCTGAGCATTAAAAAAGAAATAAACCCTGGTGATGCCTAGGTAGGTCGCTGGCCCACCGCTAGCTGGGGCAAAGAAATCTTTAGCTTGGAAGCGGGAATAGGATCTTGGGCAGGCTCCTTATCCTGGCCCCTAGTTGGGGACATATCTCAAGGTTGTAAACAACCTTTAGTTCATCCATGAGTAGTGATAGGATCACTAGGCTCGATCTCAGGACCCTCATCTCATGTAGCGATAACACGTGTCCTAGCCATCTGCGAAAGAGTGAAACCAAAGAAATGTTCTTGAAACCAACTCAAAATCTTAGTACAAAATAATTGAAGGAAGTGAATAACTCCTAAGGATTTCTTATAGCCTTTTGAAGATAAGAAATGGATGTTATTATTTTGATCTGTAGGACTCTACTAGACACCAACTTTTATACCAATAATACCGATGAAACTTGGATTTGATACCAATTTGTCATGACTCGATTTATGAGTCATGTTAGAACCTACTATATCCCCCAAGTAGGAAATCCAAATTGTATCTTGGAGCTATATACAATGGGATAGTTTGGTGGAAAATTTCCCATGAGGCCAGAATCAGCAATTTAAGACATGTAAAAATAACAAGAATAAATATAATCCAAATGGTAGATAAAGCATAGACAACCATATCACGACCTAGTAGTCTAGATACAAGAGATACCACAAATACACCATAAGTTCTAAAATAGTCAAATATAATATGTCTAAAAAATGAAAGACTAGACATAGACAATAGAAGGGAAAAGAGGAAAATCTAACTTTGACAGCTCACCCTATCTCTAAAATCCAACACAGTATGATTATTGAATCAACAATGACAACTAGTACTTAGATCTACACCAAAAAGGTACAGAAGTGTAGTGTGAGTACCAAAACCATGGGCATTCAGTAGTCATCATCAACTGACTTAGCTAAATTATTGTATAAATACGATAAAATGCGAGATAAAATAAGCAAAGTGAAGATAAAAGGGCAAACCTAAAAATTAAATCCAACACCACAGTACATAAATAAATAAATATATTCGAGATAATAACATAAAGATCATACAATTAGATCTACTAAATTGTCTGTCATAAGTTAATACAGAAAATACCCCATAAGCCTAGAGGGTACAATTAAAGAAAAGTAAATAACTGAGTAACTATAATTTACCAATCATCATGCCATAATCAAGAACCCATAATTACCATATTAAATTATAGACAACCCTCAATTTCGATTCATACCATATCACATTATAAACAACCCTCAATTTCAGACTTAAACAAGCTGAAACTCAATAACATATCCTCATTATCATCATATGCTGGAAGCAAACCAAAACTCATATCACCAACATCGTAATCATTTGTCAAACTTGAATTGAAACTCATATAATCACTATCATAATCAACATAAATAAATTATCGATTTTTACTATAATTAGCATCAACTCCCAAAATCCATAAGCCAACATGAATGTTAAGTATCTAATCTTCTCAAATACCATAATAAGCATTTTAAAATATAAATCAAGCGTATAAAGGTCTACCAAAACTAGCTCAAGTCTTGGCCTAAGGCGAGTCGAAGGGCCCACTTCTAATCCTTAAAATCCATTATATGGCAAATTCTACCTCGGACTAGGCTAAAGTATCTAAATTAATTTTTAGACGTTCAACACTCTTTAGATATCCATAAGATAGAAATTCTACTGAAAACTTAATCTGCTAAGCTAATTATGCCTAAAGTACAATTTCAAGATGGCCTAGACAGTCCAACTAAACCCTGATATTGGAAATCATACCTCTTACACTTAAAACCTATCCAAAATCTAGCATAATATCATAAGAATACTCTGATATAGCTCAATATATGAATAAGGTAAACCTAGCCTACGTGAGCGCCGAAGAAAAGCCTAGAGAATTTGCTAAATCACCAAATTTCCCCTTTTGAGATTCTTCCACAAGGTGCCACACTACCAAAATCACAATCTATTCATCAAAATAAGAACAATGATACCCATATTACACTATTGTGATTTGGGTCCAAAATTACATAAAAATCCCATGTGGAGCCCATTTGCAAAGTCGCACATTTAAAACCAACACAACGTCCCTCTATGCTCAAGGAACCTTTACCCTAAAAAATAGGTGGATTTGAAACCAACACAATGTAAAAATCTATTGCATTTTTTGAAGTTTGATTTTTATTGTATATGTTTATACAAACAAAACAATGATGTTGGCGTTTTTGATGATGCACCCATTGCTGGGTTGATTTGTTCTTGTTCTTGGTAAAAAAGGTGATATTGTTCTTGTTCTTGTTCTATTGAATAAAATCATGCTACTATATTTTGTTGCTACAGATTAACCTGATGATGTAATCGATTAACCTTCTAATGCAACAAATTTACTATTTGATTCAACAAATTTTCCATATGATACGATAGATTTACCATCTAACATAATAGAGGAACCATCTGATGCTACAGATTTACCGTATGATGCAATAGAGGAACCATTGTATAAAAATATAATTCAACAGATTAACCGTCGGATAAAAAATCTGATGCAACATATTAACTATCTGATGCAATATATTTGCCATCGGATTAACAATCTGATGCAATAGATTAACCATATTATGCAACAAATTTAACATTGGTGCAATACAGGAATCATCCGATTAAAAATTTGATGCAATAGATTAACCATATGATATAATAGATTAACCATCTGATGCAACCGACTTACCATCTAATGCAGCGGAGGAACCATCAGATTAAAAATCTAAAGAAATAGATTAATCATCTAATGCAATAGATGAACCTTCTGTTGGATAAAATCCTATCTTTTAAGTCACACATCTTTTAGTGATTTTGGAATTTTTTTGGAGAAATCAACCATGAAAAAAAAATAAATTTTGCCATAAATTCAATGGGAAATTGTGTATATTAATGATACTAAAGCTCTATAATCACCCACAATTGATTCTCCCAAGAACTACCACTTTTTAGGGTTTAAGATTATAAAAAATGGATGAAAATGGTGAAAAATCAGGCTAAGTAGGTATTTATGCCTTTCCTAAGTTCATAGGTATCGCTTAAGAAGCTTCGGGTCTCTTAGGCAATATTTGTGCTATGGAATGCCCGTGGCTTATGCAATCCATAGATCGCTTATGTTATATCTAGCTGCTTGAGCCAATGTCGCGTACGCAACATAAGTATCGATTACATAATAGTGCCCAAGTTGTCAAGCCATTCGATTAAGCGACATATTTTATTGCTTAAGTGATACTTTCTCGGGATTGGTAGATCACTTTAGCGAAAAAAGGCATCACTTAACTGATGCATTAGCACAAGCTGAGACTTGGAGAAATTCCAAGTCTCCGCTAACTCCTTGAGAATCATTTGAAATCCTATTTTCGTAAATGAACTATGCTACCCTATCAAATTTGTTGATCCTAACTCAATGGTGCAATCAAAATATCCATGCGAGGTTATTTAGAGAAAAAGTAGGTCCCACGTCTACTTGCCATTTTTATTAACTTTTGGATAATGGCTCAAAATTACTTTGGGATCCTTAAGACCCAAACCAAAAGTCCCCCAGCCTAAAATAAATATTGAGAGCTGTTAGAATAGTCAGAATTGGCATACAAGGTTGTTTGATTGAATTTTTTGCCCAGTAGCCAATTTAAACTAGTGAAGGCTTCAAATTAGGGAATTGGCTCTAAAAATCAAACAAACTGACCGGTATGCAAATTGTCAGTTCCAGTAAGTCATAAATGACTTTGGGCAGCTATAGGAAATCTCTAAATGGAGAAAATGAGTAGAAATATAGAAAATAACCTAGAGAGTTATTATAAAAAACATTCAAATTAGTATTAAGCATACAAATTCTTTCCGTTTGTAGGTCAATTGAGTAATAATTAGCCAACTCATCAATAACGCATTATCTTTCCAAGTTAAAATTTTTCCAAACATAATTCATGGATTCTACCTATTTATCGGTGATCCTTATGGAATTTGTCTTTTTGTTGTTATCTCTTTAGTCCACTCTAAGAACACATCATCACGACTTCTTATCTCCCAACTCTAAATCTTATATCAGAACCTCAACTAACCAAGAAGTTCTAGGATTGATCAATATTAGAGTTAAAGATTCCAACAGAATACTCTCACCCCTAAGAGTACACCCTGGATGTTACCCGATAGTTAGGACTACAAGAATCCCAAAGATAACCCATGGCATCTGGAACAATGTTGAGTTCATACTCTAAGTATCTTAAAATCATGAGTGAAAGCTAAAATTTGGTAAGTCTGAAATAAAATAGATAAACAAATACCAATACTGTTATGATCAATTGAAAACAATATGCAAATACTAATAAACTAAAACATATATTAAGTCTAGACAAGCCTTTAGGAATATTGAAGAGCCGATAGGACAAACCCCCACCTAGCCCAGAATCATAAAAGTCTAAACTAAGCATAAAACTAAACTACTGAAATAGAAAACATAATCGAAGACTAACTTAATGAGAGTAGTAATTGACGATCACAACTAATTGAGATCCTAAAGATGAACACCTAAACCTATAACATTATAGGATGCAACACAAAAGAGTATGTGGCTACTACTATGAATGTCCTGAGTATGCAGGGAATGCATAAAGTGTATAAAATCTAGGTAAATCATGTGGAGGGTAAAACATCTACATGTAGAGTATATAGTGACTCACTTATTTTCATTTAATTAGCTTAAGTAGTAAAACATAAATGTAAAGTAGTACAATTCATAACGGAACAAATTCGTGAGACAAGTAAATTTATATTTCTAAAATTGTTTATTTGGGGGAGATTTTTTTTAACCAATATAAACTATGTGAGCGACATGGATTCCAACTTAAACCTCATTGAAAGGACTCAATATACCTTTATAAGGGTATAAATCCATGATTGGTGTGATTACTAAGCTGAGCCCATTTAGCAAAACATAACACCGATTTTGACACATAGTTCTAGGATTGGCTATGCTAACTGATGTGCCTTGGTTTACTACATTATTGACGCTTAAAATAAGGTATTTTTTGAGTTATTAAGAACTTTTATGTATATATGATGTTCTTTATGTTTAGTTTGCAGAAAAACAATTGGAAGCACTTTAAGAAGCTTAAGCTAAAAATTTACAAGTATATGCCCATGAGAGCCCTGCGGGATGTGGCACTATCCTACAGGTCATTTTTTTAATCGAGAGAAGTTGGTCCAAGAGGGAAAGTCTAAGTATAAGACCACAGAAGCCCTGTTGGGCCATTAGTGAAGGTTATGAGCCATGGCATGGCTCATAAGATGGGACACATTAAAGATAGAATTTTTCAATGAAAAGTCTGACAGATAATTGTACAAACCGTGAGAGAGACCCATGAGCTGTGACATATATCTTGGGTAAAATTCACTAAATATCCTAAATTTGCCGTGGATGGCCTGACCAGAACTTTAACGTACCGTGGCAAGGCACCACGAGCCGTGGCCTCAGTAATAGAGTGGTGCCAAACTATTTTCCTATTTTTTTACGATAGGATTTTTATGTCTATACATTATGTAGGGTATCATTTTAGGTTACACACTCTCTACTCATATTTAGGGCTTTGTATTACATACTTTGAACGTGCTTACATATTCTTACAATTCAATTCCATAATTCGATCCGTTGTTCATCATTCCTTCTTCAGTTAGTTGTTTAGTTATTTTAAGTGTTTTATCATGAAGTCTACTCAAACTTTTGTTATTATCACTTTGATTATGACTAGCTATACACCACAACTAGGGTTATATGAACCATCAAAAATTAAAAAAATAGGTTAAGTACTTAGTAATTCTAAATCGGTGTCCATGAATTTATTGTTATCTTCTTTATTTTGATTTCTTTATAGATGTTACAAATATTAAAAACTCGTGTGTATTCACTACTTGCTCAGGAGAGGGGTAAATATTCAAAAGAAAATAAGAACAGAGACTTGAATCTTAACCTTCATCTAATGACTTGAGCTTGAGAGGGGATGGTTAATCTAAGATAAAAAATAAGGGTTAATAAAGAACACACTCTGAGACTGGGAGGTAAAAGGGTAAAATTCATCTAATAGGGTTGACAGGCGTTTACGTGAACCTTGATTTTTAGATTTTGTATGCTAAGCATCTGTATAGATTACTAGTACAATTTACCTATGGAGTTATGAAGTCATAGGAAACACAGTTCTAGTGTCTCGCATTCATTGATCACTACTTAACAAATGATCCAATTCTAGTTACCATTTTGCTATACAAGTTGTAAACTCAAACCTGTTATTTTCAAGAAAACCCCCTATGGAAATACTAACTATAATTGATTGAAAATGCTTGTAGGTCTATTTCCACCATATTCCTTGTGGGGAATCAACGCCAAACCTATTGGATTATTTACATTTCAATGATCAGTTTATACTTATTTATAGAGGTATAAGTTTGGGAGTACAAAATTTTGGTGCCATTTTCGGGAAATATGGCTAAAAAATAGTATATTTGTTTTTATTTCAACTTATTGTCGTATTTCCTAATTTTACAATTTTTATTATTTTTGTTTCTATTTAGGTACATTTCAGGTAGTTCATGCCAGATACATAAAGTTCATGGAAACTTTTGCAGCCTTACAACTCTAAAATTAAAAGAATGTTTAGGCAGATGGAGGTAGAAGCTAGTGTTGTTGTTGCTACTGCTGCAGTTGAGGCTGCAAGTTTGTAAAAAAAAGTCTAATGCCCAATATAGGGCTACAGATCAAAGGTAAAAAAATGTGGATATTGCTAGCAATGATGACGAGGTATACATGGATGGAGTTGGCATAATTGGTGCCATTATTCCACCACCACAACATCACCAACACTATGATCCAACTGCTGAACTTGAAAGGCTTGTTCAAAGAAAGAACATGAGAGGATTCAAACTTCCACTTGATGAACTTTTTTGGAATTTGAAAGTCATATGAAATCCAAGGAGTTAGTCAAAATTCTATTTGGTTAAGGTTGTTCTCATTGTCACTATTAAGAGAAACTACAATATGGATGACTTTTCCAAATGATGTGATCACCAATTGGAGAGAACTGAGAACCACTTTTCTAAAGAGGTTCTATAATACTGCAAGTTTTCAAAAACTAGACTTATTACAGGATAGTCCACTAAATTATCTTTCCAATGCCACAAGCCTCGCTTTAATCCGATGTTGTGGCAAAAAGTTATGGCATTTCATTCAAAGGCATTGTCAAGCAGCCAGTGGTAACGATTCTGGAAATAAATTGTTACCATACGTAATGAGTCATGGCCTAGACTTAGTACTATGATAGTTAGTAACTCAAGAATTCATATCAGTGGTAATGAGTCCAACACATGACTCGTTATCAGACATAACGAGTCATCATGTGGACCCATTGCCATACTAGTGAGGAATCCAAAAATTTAGTCTTGGACCACATCTACTCCTAATGACTCATGAGAAGACCTAGCGAGTTATTAGGAGGAGGATTCATGATAATAATAGAAAGGGCCCAGACCTCAGAACCTCAGGTCACGACTTAGACCATGACTCATGACCAGTCATAATATGAGCCATGACGATTGGAACCAAAAATTCCTGCACAATTTTATGAAGGGCTTTTTGGTATTTTCCCTACCCTTTTAACCCCAAATCCACATTGTTTAGGCACTCCAGTATCAGTTATTAAGGATCAAATTACCCGAACACTTCGTAAACTCCAAAATCCTTACATTTGGCTAAAAATGATTCTCTTCTTCTCCAAAGAAGACTAGGTTTCTCCAAGTTCAAGCACAAGTTCCAAGCAATTACCCCAAGGAATTCACTCCAAGTGTGTGGGATGTCATCAATGTATTCCTTACACCCATTGAGTCCCCAAAACACCCCAATTCTCAAGTATATTTTCCCCTCAAGTTGAATTCTAGGTCAAATATGAGTTTTCTTTAAACTCTTTAGTTTATTATGGAATAAAGCCATTAATACATGTTTTACCAATTGACATAGCATCTTTCGTGTTCAAAACCATGAATTCCCATATCATGACATATTTTTGAGTTCAGGGGTTTAAATTTTGAATTTCCTCTTAATATCAGTTAATGTCATCATGTGTAGACCTGGTGGGTTATGAATATTTGACACCTTGGAATTCAGTTATATCTATCGGTTTTTATGTTATTAAGTACTTCAGATTTATACATGCATTTTTATGCATAAAATACCATGATTTGAGCATATTAGTTATCAATTTATGTATCAATTTATACTTTAGTGTCATTTAGTTTGGAGTAGTACTTAGCACTGAGTGAGTGCAGGTATGGTGACTCACCCGTTAGTTAGGCTTGAGACCTTTAGTAGCAGTCCCTAAGTTCCAGAACTATGGCACCACCGTAGGTTATAAGGGTTCACCCATCAGTTTTGTCTTGACAACCTAGTCCTTTGAGACATCAGTTTAGTGGATCCACGCCAGCCAGTGTTGGTACCTTTGGCAAGGTACCAACGCCCTTCCTACTGGGGATACAGATTGGACCCTAGTTTTTCTTAGATTGGGATATGTCGGTTGTAGTTAGCTCTCATAGTCCTCAATTTATGATTCCTTTCATGTTTCATCATTGGAATTTGGATGACCTTGCTTCTAGATATACAACTTATTTAGTACATTCTATTATGCTCAGTCTTACATTCAAATTATCAGGTTTATGTGCATCCATGTTCATTTTATGCTAGTTAGTTTTCCATCCTACATACCCAGTATATTCAAAGTATTGATCACATACGTCTTTGTTCTATATTGTCTTATAATATAGGTTCGAATGCTCAGTACCCGAACCGCACTTAACATGTTCCTATTTTGCTCAGCTTCAGCCTCGGTGAGTCCTCATCAATCGAGGAATGCTTTTTATTTGTTTATTTTTAGTATTTTCATTTATTTTAGCTAGTTAGAGTTAGTTGAGGACCTATCCCAATAGCTCATCATAATTTGGAGGCTTTCTAACTGTCAGACAAATGTTTAGATTTCAATATGGTTTTTAGGGATTCACTCATATCTTTAGCTTTGGTTGATGTTCAGTATTTCATTATGACTATTTCATAAGTTATTTATTTTAGTTCAGCTTCCACCAAAAATATTACTAATATCTTTCAGTATTCGTAGTGTTTGTCAGACCATGGGTTAGCTTGGGGTCACTTGAGACTCTAAACAATGTGTTATGACTAGAGTGTAGTCTCGGGACATGATAGATTATACCCACCATCAAAATTTTACAAATTTATGATAAAAATCAATAACTTTAGGAAGAAAAATAGTAAGGTGCTTTATGATACATGATTGAATTTTAACAAGAAGCTAAAGTAGTGCCCTAATCATCTGCTTAGGAAGAGTACTTGAAGAAGGTATTTTGTAGATCACTAAATTCAACAACTAAACCTGTAGCTGACACTATGATGGAAAGATCTTTCATGGAAAGAACTTATCCTGACATAAAAGAGAATTTAGACAAGGCTTCCAGTCAAATAGGGGATGACAGACTAGAGATTCCAAAGTTTCAAGTGGTGTTGAAGCGGTGAGTATATTTATAGAGCAACAAATAAAAGAGTAGAAGCATAATCTATAGTTAGACTATATGAGAACTTAATTTGATTTTTTAGCCAAGCATATGCTGTCTAATGTAAATATTATTGCTTCAAAGAAGAAGACTTCCTCCCATAAGCACTATACTAATTCTAAGAAGGAGGATATATTTCTATATAAAATGGGGGTTACCAAGGCTTTGGTAACCAAGGTTGGAACTATTATAAGGAAAGAGATGATTATAGAAGAGTGGAGGACTACCTCAAAGCTGATTAGCAAAAAAATGACTATTGTAAAGAGCCTGAAATGTACCCAAAGGGCAGAGATTGTGGCTTAGGCAAAATTTTTAGAGTAGATGAGATGTTTGAGAAACTATTAAAAAGAGTATAGTAGTCTGATAAGATTATCAAGGACATGAGCAGTGATGTAGATAATGTGACACAATTGGTAGATTCTCACTCCATGACCATATAATAATTAGAGACTCAGATGAGGTAGACTTCAACAGTTGTGAATCAAAGGAAAAAGGGTCTCTTTCCCAATGATACAATTCCAGCCCTAAGAATAATGGTCACTACTTATCCATTACTACTAGGAGCAAGAAGACTACAGATGATCCTTCCAGGTCTGATATTGTTGTTGATGACTTAAAGTTAGCTGGTATTGATAAGCAGAGAGAAGTAGAGCATATTACTGATAATATTCCTAAGCTTCTTGCCAATGATGGGGAAGTGGCTACTAAAAAGAAAAAGAAAAAAAAGGAGGCCCCAAAGCTTGTGACACCTATTTCCAAGCCTTTTCCACCCTTTCCACAGTGCTTGAAAAAGAATATGTAAGATGGTAAATTCCACAAGTTATTATCTATGCTAAAATAGTTGTCCATAAATATATCTTTGATGGAGGCTCTTAAGCAAATGTCAGGTTATGCTAAGTTTATGAAAGATTTTATCACCAAGAAGAGAACTATCACCAAGAAGAGAACTATCACTTTTGAACCTACAGATAACATGAAACATTATGGTGTGATTGTTTCTTATTTTCTGGTGTCGATGAAAGCAAAAATATTGCTGCTTTTACAATTCCATGTATCATTGGGGCATTCATCTTGGCAAAGGCTTTATGTGATTTATGAGCAAGAATGAATTTGATATCGCTTACTATATTTAGACAATTGGACTTAGGAGCCCCCAAATAGACCACTATGCGACTATTGATGGTGGATCACAAGGTGTAAAAGCTTATGGACATATTGTTGATGTGTTGATAAAGGTATTTCTCATTAACTTTGCATTCTTAGATAGGAAAGTGAATTTTGAGGTTCCCATTATCTTGGGGTGATAATTCTTAGCTATTGGGAGAGCACTAGTTGATATGAAGAGTAGGGAGCTGAAGTTTAGATGAATGATAAGGAAGTGACATTTCATATGGTTCATTCAATGAAGCAACCAAGATAAATGAGCTTTGTGACTTTGATAAACAACTTTAATGTGCTTGATATTATTCTGGATAAGGAGAAATTTTCCATTGAAGCTTTGGTTGCCATTATCAGATAATGATGGTATTGATAAGTGTGAGGATATTGAGAATACATTGTATGGTATGAGGTCTTATAATTATGCACCGAAGAAACTAAATCTTGGTTTGCAGAACAAAGTGACCCCTCTATCCAAACTATCTATTGAGTAGCCACCAGTCTTAGAGATTTAAGCTCTACCTTTCCACTTGAAATATGTTTTTTTGGGGAGGGGGGCCACAACACTTTGTTAGTCATTATTGTAGCTAACCCACTTAAGCAATAATTAGAGGCTCTTATTTCAGTTTTGAAGAGGTTCAAGAAAGGCATTGGTTGGATGATTATAGATATCATTGATAATCCACCTGGTATCTGCACTAATAAAATTCACCTTGAGCCAGGCTATATTTCTAGCATTTATCACCAGCGCAGATTGAATCTACCCATGCAAAAAGGTGGTGAAGAATGGGATGATTTAGTGGCTTGATGCAAGAGTGGTTTACCATATTAATAACAATAAATTATTAAGCTATGTTTAGTGTGTGTCGAAGAAGTGTGCGATCACTATGGTTCTGAATGATAAGAATGAGTTAATCCCTATGAGACTAGTCATTTATTAGAGAGTTCGGATGGACTATAGGAAGAAGAACACATGGATTCAAAAAGACTATTTTTCTTTGTCATTTATAGATTAGATATTGGATATATTGGTAGGCAGAGTATGGGAATAATTTCTAGATGGGTACACCAATTATAATCAGAACTTTATTGCATTTGCAGATCAAAAGAAGACTACCTTTACTTGTTTGCATGGTACTTTGAAATTTCAAAGGATCCCCTTTCGTCTATTTAATGCACAGATGATCTTTTAGCATTTCATGATGTCCATATTCAGTGACATAAGTTGAGGACACCATGGTAGTATTCATGAAAGAATTTTCTATGGTGGGATATTTCTTTGATGATTGCTTGGACCACTTGGACAAAGTACTTAAGAGATGTAAATAAACCAACCTAGTGCTAAATTAGGAAATGTGTCATTTTTTGGTAAGAGAAAGAATAGTGCTTAATCATAAGATTTCAATAAAAGGCATTGAAGTAGACCGGACAAAGGTTAAATTTATTGTATGACTGCCACCTCCTGTTTTTATAAAGGGATTTGAAGTTTTTTAGGTCATGCTCTATTTTACAGAAGATTCATCAAAGAATTTTCAAAGATTGCACACACTATTTGCAAGTTTATTGAGAAGGAGGTGAAGTTTACTTTTGATTAGGCATGCTTGAAGGCTTTTAACTATTTGAAGGATAAATTAGTGACAACTCTGATTATTGTTTCTCTAGATTGGTCTATGCCTTTTGAGGTGATGTATGATGCTAGCGGTGTGGCGTTAGGAGCAGTCTTAGGCCAAAGGTGTAAAAATATTTTTCATCCATCTATATGCCAACAAATTGCTGAACCCCGCCCAAACAAATTATACAATTATAGAGCAGGAATTGTTAGCTGTGGTTTTCTCCTTTGAAAAGTTTATATCATATTTGTTGAGTACTAAGGTGATTGTGCATACTAACTATTCAACTCTGAAATACCTCATTACTAATTGGGCCTACCGAATTTCTTTCAAGAATTTGACTTGGATTTAATTAATCAAAAGAAAGTTGACAATCAAGTGGCTAATCATTTTTCTTAGTTGGACATCACAAATAATATAAAGGAGGATCCTGAGATCTATGACACTTTCCCAGATGAGCAGTTGTTGGCTTCCAATGATTTGCTCCCATGGTTTGCAGATTTTGCAAACTTCCTTGTTAGTGATATTTTGCTTAGAGACTTGAATTTTCATCAAAAAAGAAGGTTCTTGCATGATGTGAAAAAATACTTCTAGGATGAGCCCTATCTCTTTAGCGTATATGCATGCAATAGTATTTAGAGATGCATTCTAGAATCTTAGTTGATGAGTATTTTAGAGGCATGTCACTCATATCCTGATCGAGGTCACTATAGTGGCATTTGAATAGCTAAAAATATTATGTATATTAGCCTACAATCTTTTAGGATGCACATTATTTCATCAAGGTGGGTGATAGATTCCAAAGCCATGGTAGGATTTCTAGAAAGCATGAATTACCTATAACACCCCATACTTTTACCTAGCTTAAATTCATTCCAAAAATATCAAAGACTTGCTTTAAAGATGAATACACTTTTATACAAGTTAAATTTTCAAGATTTTGAATTTTTATTATGTGGGAAATTGAATAAGCTTTCTATCGATACCAAATTCACCCAAATATGACACCCGGGTGAAGAGTTAGAGCCATTTTAGTAAGAGAGTGTACCACCTAATCCATCAGCGCATTGCGGAGCCAGCCAAAATAGCAATTGTCAAAAACCAGTGAGACTCCGCGATATTGGCACTTCGCGCCAAGACTTAATTTTACAATTGTCCTTTTCCAGTGTTTCGATGCGATACCACCGCGTCGCGGTGAAATTCCAGCTCGCGTCCAAGGTGGCAACACAATTGTACCGCATCGCACCACCATGCAATTTACTAGTAGTCATTTTCTAGTGGCCTAGCGCGATAGTGGCGCATCGCGCCGGGGGTCCAGATCGGAAAAATTTCATGAAAAATTAAAGTTGTGCCCAGGGTTAAAATAGTCTTTTCTCATGATTTTATTCCGCCTAGATGTGGATTTAAGCCCTAAAAATGTTTAAACCCTTCATTATTCACTTTTTCCCCAAAATCAATATTTCTCTCTCAAGAAAACAAACCCTAGTTCAAGAATCAAGGTCAATCCTCAAGAATCTCTCCAATAACCTTCAAGAACTCTTCTTCTTAGCTATGTTAGGTGTTCATCTATGGGTTCCTTTCGCCCATAGAGTCCAAGAATCCCTTTTTAAATATACGAGATCTCAGATTTATGATTTCCATGTTTGAATTAGATTGAATTCATGTTCATGATAGTAGATGGGTTTCAATCCATGATTTAAGTGCAAGTTTCATGAAATTGAATAGCATGTGTGGTGAATATGTGATTATCTTGATAAACCCTTGAATTTAAAAGTGATTAATGTGTCTGTGATATTAATTTGGTTTTAATCCATGATTATTATATGATTCATGAAATTAGATTAGTATTTTTCAAGGGAATTATATGAATTGCATGCCAAACCCACGAAATTGCCATTTTGGGCATTGTAGTTGCCATGTTTATATGTTATCTATGACTATGTGCATGAAGTTGTGCACCCCAATTGTTTGATAGAATGTCCATGTGAATAAAGTGATGAAATCATCACATATTAGCATATGACAAGTTAATGCATTACAAGTGTTTGATGAAATGTCTCTATGAATGAATTATGACCAAGTGAACATTGTTATATTATTCAAGATGATGTTTTGTTTTACTTTTCATGCTATCGAGTCCTGGAGGTATTTAATACCCGAAAATCTAGCTGTTACTTAGAGTTTGTGTCAGTTACAGAATAGTATTAGTCATGTCACTATCCGTAGTTCTCTTAGTCCATTACAGAACTCATTAGAGTTTAGTCAGTTACAGAACTTAGGAAAATCTCAGTAATCTCAGTAGCAGTCCAGTCCAGTTCAGTATACTTAGTTCATTGTCTTTCAGTTGGGAGTAAGATTCAGCACCGAGCGAGCCTAAGGATGGGGGCACACCCGATAGTTAGGACTGGGTCCCTAAAAGTAATCCTTAAGCTCTAGAACTACGTAGCCATCGTAGGTTATGACATGTCACCCGTTAGATAGGACTGACATACTCAGGTATTACCCGCTAGATTAGGACTGATCTCAGGGGTCACTCATTAGTTAGGACTGATTCCACAGAAGTTTTCTTTACCCGTGGCACGGTACTAATACACTTCTAATTGGGGTATAGATTGGACCCCAGCTCATTTATCTTCTTTTATTTAGGGCATGTCGGTTAGATGATTACTTCCCACAGTTTCAATTTTAGTCTTCAGTTTAGAACTCAGGTTAGTTTTACAAAATCAGGACTTTCAGACATAGTCAATCATTATCAGTAATTCAGTTATCAATAATTTTAATTATCAGTTATACGGTTAGCAGAACTCAGTACTTAGCTTAAAAAAAGCTCAATTATAGTATATATGTACTCTTATATTCAGTTACTCTATATCATTTAGTCAGTTATTGTTCATACAAATGAACCCTTACATTCAGCCTTACCTCATCTAGTATACTAGTACATTCCCACGTACTGACGCATACTTTCCTGTGCTATGATATTTCATATCATAGGTTCAGATGCTCAGGTTCCTAACCATGCTTAGCCAGATTCAGCCAGCAGTAGTAGATTTAGTAGTGAGTCCTCATCTATTAAGGATATGCTTTTATTTTAGTACTTCAGCTTAGCAGTATTTTAGTAGATAGAGTTAGTTGGGGGATTGAACCATCAACTTCACCTTCAGACAGATTCAATTAGAGGCTTTTCAGACTAGATTTTCAGATAGTATTTCAGATTTAGATGATATTATTCATTATTAGTATTTTAGATATTTTGAACCTTATGGCATTTTAGCCTATTATTCCACAATTATTTTAGTATTATTGTTTAGTACTCACAGCAGATATCATTCATGGGTTAGCTTATGGTCCTTCGGGGTCGCAAGCACCATGTGACAACTAGGAGGTAGTCCCAGGTTATTATAAAGAACTTCTCAGCTAAGGATTATGCAATATTGTACCTCCTAGAGATAGTAAAGTTGCATCGTGTACCTATTTCTATCATCTCTGATAGTGGTAGGTAGTTTACATCTCACTTCTGGCAGTCATTTCAGAAAGGATTGGGGACTAAGGTTAGTCTGAGTACTATTTTTCACCCGCAGTCAGATGGGCAACCAGAAAGGACTATTCAGACATTCGAGGACATACTTCATGCTAGTGTGATGGATTATGGTGGTAGTTGGGTTGAGCATTTGCCTCTTATAGAGTTTGCTTATAATAATAGATACCAATCTAGCATTGGGATGGCTCCATTTGAAGCATTGTATGGTAGGAGGTGTAGGTCTCCTATTGGGTGGTTTGAGGTTGGTGAGATGGAGATATTTGGCCCGGACTTGATTCACTAAGCTATGGAGAAGGTAAAGGTGATTTGGGATAGGCTTAAGGCTATCCAAAGTCGCCAAAAGTCCTATACGGATGTAAGGTGTAGAGAGTTAGAGTTTGAGGTTGGGGATAGAGTGTTCTTAAAGGTGTGTCCCATAAAGGGAGTAGTGCAGTTTGGTAAGAAGGGGAAGCTTAGTCCCTGGTACGTTAGTTTGTATATGATTTTTAGAAGGGTTGGTAATGCTGCATATGTGTTGGAGTTGCCTTTTAGCTTGAGCTCCATTCACCCAATATTCTATATTTCTATGTTGAGGAAGTGTATTGGTGATCCATCACAGATTGTGCTTATCAACGATATTGGTATTTAGGATTCCTTGTCTTATGAGAAGGTCACGGTTGAGATCTTGGATCGTCAGGTCCGTTGGTTGTAGACCAAGGATATGGCTTCGATAAAAGTTCTTTAGAGGAATCACAAGGTTGAAGAAGCTACTTGGGAGTATGAAGAGGACATGAAGTCCAAGTATCCATTCCTATTTTTTGCTCTAGAAATTCGTGCAGAAGATATGTGTTCTTTATGACATCTTTGATTTCAAATTTTGTTAAGGGAAATATTGATTCCTCGGTATTCTGTTTCTATCTTAAAGGTAAGGGTAGAGATATTTTGGGGATCAAAATTGTGCTAGTACCACCTCGTTTCATCATTCGAGGATGAATGATCCAAGTAGGGAAGAATTGAAACACCCTGATTTTTTACCTTTGGAAATTTCATGAGTTTGAGCTTTCAGACATTATACGATGGGAGGGTACTTGTCGTATGATGTGGATGCAGTTTAAGGGGTCTTGGTTGTATGTTACTCAGTGTGGTTTGGTTGGTTTCTGTCCAAGATACGAGTGGACATCATAAGATTCATAGGTACACGATATAAGTTGTATGGTCCAAAATCGTATGTTGTTCAGTGTCTAGCCTTGACATTCTGCTTGGGGTACGACTAGGTGGGTACTTGTCGTATGGTGATGGTATGATTTGGGTAAAATGAGTCGTATGTTGGATGGAATGTGTAGTCCAACTTCCTATCCTAGGTACGAGTTAGGGGTACTACTCGTATGATGGGGTACGAGTGAGGTTCCCAAATCGTACCCACCTACGGGAATTGTTTTAGTTTAAGTTGGAGGTATTCTAGAAATTTCCCCTCTTAACCCCTCATGACCCCATGACTTAAAACACTATTGGGACTTTATTTACCCTATTATTCTCAATTAAAAACACTTGAAACACTCTCAAATCTCTCTCATCCTTTTAGTTCAAGAAAGAGTCTAGGGTTTCTAAAATACAATCAATTGAGGGCTTTCAAGAGCAAATCTCTCCATCTTCTTTGGTATATAAGGAATGAGTTCAAACTAATAGCATGTTTTTATGGTATTGATGTTGTGTTATTTGGGTTTTTAAATTATGTTGGGGGTTTTGGTTGTTATTGGTTGGATAATGTTTTCCCATGTTGTAATTATGGTTTTCATGTTATATTTATGGTTTTGAACATGTGGTTTCATGGGAATGGTTAATTGGTACTTGGTTTTGGTTTTGGAAACTATGTGCCCTCAACATGTTTGTTAAAATGTCAATGAGAATGTTTTTGTCACATAGTTTGGCTTTTATGGAAAACTTTACATTGCCCAATATGGTAATGGAACTTAAGGTTGGTTTAGATGGTTTAAATGGTTAAAAGGTAAGGCCTTGGTGTCCATGACTTTGGTTTAAATTAAAAACCTTATGGGGTACACGAGAATACCCCAAGTGATTTTAATGGAAACTATGGGGTACTTGGGAATCCCCTAAGTGTTGGCTAATGACATTGCTTGCAAGATATAGTTTGTATAACGATACCATTTCATAATGAGTTGTTTATTAATACATGGAATTGGTGGTTTGATTATGTTCTAAAGGTTTTAATCAGGCAATAATGGCAGGTTATGATAGCTAATTGTAAGGTGTGAGTCTAATGGACAGACACTAGAAACTCATATTTACCTATATGAGGGTTGGTCATGGTGACCATATACTTGTGGGGTACATAGGAATCTCCTAAGTTATACTTGTATATATGTATCATGGCAGGTGAATGGTAAACGGGAATCCCCAACCCCTATGATATCTCTGGTTCATGTGGCTACATACATTAGGGCCCGTTCAGGGCCTGGGTGGTTAAGACAATCAAGCTACACAACGCAGGTTAAAGATTGAAATACATGCTAAATCTAGTTCCCTTTCCCGACATGGTATATATGTATATATGTATGTGATTGCATATGGTTATTTACTTGGTTTTAGATTTTGGCATTATTTTATCCTTACTCCTGAGTGCATGCTAGCATTTACCCGCTAACTCGTCTTTGGGCACTGTATCCCCACGCGATGCAGGAAAAGGCCATACTACTTCTTCTACTAAGTGATTGGATTCGGGGATAACTTGGTATTAGATTGAAATGGTGAGCTTCCATACTCCGAAAGGATCCATTTCATATCATGGTCTTTTCTACATACTTGTGTTATTTCTTATACTTTGGTTTTGGCTATGGTCGGGGGCATGTCCAGACCAGATGTTATTTTAATCTCGGTTAGAGTCTTTGTGAGACTACTTGGGGTTGGCATAGGCGGTGTTGGTATTGGTATTATCCTTGTCCTTGGTATTGGTATTGGTATTAGGTATGCCATCGTTTAATTGTATTTGATTTATGATTGTACCATTTTGTCATGTTATATAAAATTCAAATTACCTCAATATATGGTGTAGGGAGGTTATGGATAATGGGTGTGGTCTCCGATCCCAGTTGGAATTGAGGTACCCGACACAACTAGGCCCTAGTTCGATTCATGTCAGAAAGTCTAAGTATCAAGTCATGGCATCCTGGATGGGCCATTAGAGAAGGCCACGAGCTATGGCATGGCTCATGTGATGCTTTACATTGAAGATGTAATTTTTCAAAGTCAAGTCTGATGGATGGTTGTACAAACCATGAGAGAGACCCACAAGCCATGATATGGCTCGTGGGGGAAATTCACTAAAGATCCTAAATTTTCTAAGGATGGCCTGACAAGAACTCTAATGGACCATGGACTGAGTCGAGGAATAGTGCCAACCCTATTTTCCTATTTTTCTTATGATATTATTTCTATGTCTATAAATACATTATGCAGGGATTTATTTCAGGGTTACACACTCTTTACCCACATTTAGGGTTTGGTATTACATACTTTGAACGTGCTTAATATTCTTACTATTTAATTTCATAATTCAATCTGTTGTTTATCATTCATTCTTCAGTTAGTTGTTTAATTATCATAATTTTTTTTATCATGAAGTTTACACAAGTTCTTGTTATTATCACTTTAATTATGAGCAACTAAACACCACAACTAGTGTTGCGGGGGACCATGACAAATTTAAAAAGTAGGTTAAATACCTAGAAATTCTAAATGATGTACATGCATGTATTGTTGTTTTCTTCATTTTTAAGAACTAAGTTGTATTTGATATTTTCTCGAAAGAGGGGTAGAGATTAGGAAAAAAATAACAACAGAGATTTGGAGCTTAAGATTCATCTAATAACTTAATACCAGGTGGGGATAGTTCATCTAGATCCTACATAAGGGATAGTAAAGAACACATTCTAAGACCGAGAGGTGAAGGATCAAATTCATCAAATAAGGTCAAAAGGCATTTAGGTGGACCAAGCTTGTCAGATTTTGCATCCTAAGATCGAGATAGATTACTAGTACAATTTACTTATGGAGTTATGAAGTCATGGGGAACACAGTCCTAGTGTCTCACGTTCATTGATCACAACTTAACAATTAATCCAAGTCTGGTTACTATTTTTCTTTACAAGTTGCAAACTGAAACCTATTATTTTCAAGAAAACCCCTCATTAGAAATACTGACAATATGTAACACCCCAAGATTCCATCCCGAGACGTCACATGGTGCTTATAACCTTGAAGGACCAAAAAAAACCCTTTACTGATATCTATACCTGGACCTGCATAATATCTGAAATAAATGTGGAAACTAGCCACAAGGTTCAACACATCTATGAATACTCATAATACAAAAAACTGAATACCAATACATCCATCTGAAAAGCCTCTAAACTGTTTGAACTATGGATTTGATGGGACAGGTCCCTAACTAACTCCGATAACTGAAAATAAACAAAGTCTGAAGCAATAATAGTAAACTGAGTTTCATCCTCAAAAGAAGAGGACTCACTGCTACTGCTGCTAACTGGGACTGAACTGCTGAGGATACTCTGGATTCTGTGCCTCCGAACCTATGGTGTCAAATAAAACACCATAGCGCAAATGAGTCAGTACAGGAATGTACCGAGTATGTAGACGAGGTAGGCTAATGCAAGGACTTATGCATGCACAGTATCTAAACTGAATAATCATGGAAATATTGCACGAGACCACATACATGAATCCACAGACCATAACCATAATCATCGCAACTCTAGATACTGAAACTCGAATACTACTTTACTGTAGACTGAACTCACTACTGAGACTGAGATACTGAATCACTGACTTATCTGATACTGATAATTGAGAGTCTGGATTCACTTACATCAAGGACTGAATTCTGAGCTTACTGCTTTTGACTGACAGGATTAGATATCAATGTTTCTAACATTATTCCGGAAGCAATTATCAAAGATAAGAAGTATGATTATATCTGAATCTGACAACAAGAATACTCAATAGAAATCTGATACTGTGATCAAGCCTATCTGGTGGCATATCTTTGAATATGATATCAAATAACTATATTTGAGACCAAGCCTATCTGATGGGATGGTCCATGAATGAATGGAACTATCTGAGATCCTCATAAAGATAGATGACTGTATCTGACAGTCCTAATTTCTGAAGATTGATACTAAAACTGAGATTGAATCTAAAACTAAAACTGTAACTGTGGGAAGTAGCTACTTAACCGACATGCCCTAACCTACCACAGGTGGGGTCCAACCTGTAACCCCAGCTGGAAGGGTGTCAAATACTTTCTCTCTGGAGGTGACAAACTTTACTGATGGTGACTCCTGTATCCTGCACTAGCTATGCAGTTCTGGAGTTTAGGGATTGCTACTAATGACTCCGGCCTCTCTCGCTAATGGGAAGAGCCGCCATCCTCTCCCTCGCTCGGTGCTAGTTTCTACTCCCAACTGAAAGACTCTGACTGAATCCTTAACTGACCACAACTGATTTGTATCTTATACTGATCATGTTTCTCAAAAGATCTGACTGAGTTACACTGAGATTACTTAGTTCCATATTTGACGAAAAAGGTATCGAACCATGGTTTTTGACTGACGATACAGAGCTTGAATAGATTACTCGAATTGCTTCTGAGATTAGAATTGAATCACTTGAATACTATTAGATCTGAACTAATTACAGGACTGAGGCTAGATTACTAGATATACAGAGATTACAGAGATAACTGAGATTACTGAGCTTTCTTAAGTTCTGCACTTGTCTGAGGATACAGAGTTCTATAGTTCACTAAGTTTTGAGAATCATGGCTCGAATGAAATTATCGAGAAACTGACACGGGCTCTAGAAAACAGCTCTACTGTCGGGTATAAATACCCCCAGGACTCGATAGCATAAAAGTACAGCATAATCATTCTTGACTAGTCATCACCACAATCATTCATTCATCATCACAAGCATTAGTTCATCATCGCAAGCATTCATTCATCATCACAATCATTAAAGCATCTTCACAATCATTAAAACATCTTCACAATCATTAAAGCATCTCTTCAAGTAATTAGAAATCATGTTATATGTTCATTCCCACAATCATTAAGACATCACCTCAAGCATTTAAGGATCACCAACGTCTATTTATCATCATAGTCGCCAAGGGGTCACTTTAAGCATCTCAGAATCATAATCATATAATAATGTAGGGAAAACATGCTACTAGATCGTACTCCATTCAACCAGGTTTTACCTCAACTATTTCATACCTATATCTGTCTTGACATGTGTTTGGATATCACATGGCTTAGGGAAACTTTATACTATCATGTCATAACTTACTTGCTAGCCACTTAGCATGTATTAAAAACTTAGCATCTATCAAAAGCACATAATTGGGGAATTTACTACTCTCACATCTCCACTTATTCACTAAGGTCCTTCAACAAAACACTAGACATGTACGGGTTCACACTTATTTGGGGATTTCCTACTACCATGGAATAATTCATTTACTTGGGCATTTTATCAAACACTAGGCATGCATAAACTAACTGACAATTTGGGGTTTCCTACTCAACATACTACAATGGCCCTTATGCTTCACCTAAGCTCTTTATCAAACCTATGGGGGACATGCTTCGCTTATTCAACCATTTCTACACCCAAAAGTCATGAACACATCACATACAAAGCAACATAAGGAAGATTCATCACAAATATCACATGGATTCCACCTACTAGGGTCAAAGTTCATGAATCTTGTAAACAAACATGAATCAAAACTCAACAACACATGTAACATCAATTTCAACTCATACAAATCATAGAATCTCACAAACATAAAATCTTCATATTTTAAAAAGGGTTCTTGAGCTTCTTGGATGAAATGGACCCAAGAGTTAACATCCACATACCTTAATCTTTGAAATTAGATGAATTCTAATGCTTGAGATTATATCCGCACTTGTAATAAATGATTCTTGAAGCCCACACTATGAGGAACTTGATTTTTGAAGAAATCTTGAAGAATTTATGGATGATTTTTGGAAGATTAGGGTTCTTGAATAAAACCCTAGATATTTTCTCTTAAGGGAATTGGAAGAGTAAATGATGAAATTAGGGTTTGAATGGGGTTCCTCATATTTATAGAGACCACCAAAAGATGGGAAAAGACCAAAATACCCTTGCAAAAACATACTTAAATTACTGGAAAAAAAAATAGCTGACGACATCCGTGACAAGCCATCAAGTTGGTGATAAGTCGTCACGAAATGTCGTCACAAAAGGGTGAAATTTTGATTTTCTGGTTAAGGTTGACGACACTGGTGATAGGCCATCACGGGCGTGACGGCATATCACAAAATGTCTTCACTAGAGGTAGAAATCTGCCTAGGGATGATAACATTGGTGATAGGTCATCACGAGCGTGATGGCTTGTCATGAATGTCGTCACTCAGTTTCCCAGCCTGACATGCTGGAGTAAAATGAGCATAACTCCTTTCTCCGATATTGATTTTTGACGAAATTGGTATCGTTCGAAAGATAATTAAAAGAGATTTCATTTAATATATAGTAAGTCCTATAATTCAATATATACAAGGAGTTATGGTCGATTGAAGTTGACCTAAGTTTTAACGCTCACTAAAACTTGAATGATAGGAAAGCTTTCAACTCGTCCTTGAGTTAGAGGACCTCTATGATCTTAATTTATGATCAAATAGATTCCCACACTACATAATTGATTAACACACTAAATTACATAGGATTCAACGCTTTTGGAACATCTATGCATATGAATGACGGATTTTCATTCTAGTCCAAAATGTGGGGTATTACACAATAGTTGACTGAAAACACTTGTAGGTCTATTTCCACCTTATTCCTAATGGGATTCGGCCCAAATATATTGGGTTCTTTATTTGAAAATGACTGTTTTATACTTATTTATCGAGGCATAAGTTTGAATGTATCGTGAACCTGTGCCCACTTGGTTCTCAATACTACTTTCAAAATCATACTAATGTTCGTACAGTAGAAAAGCCATCATAAAATAAGCATGAATCTAATTCTAAAGTAAACTGATGATCGTAGTCCTGACATGCCGAAAATTAGCCATGATTCCTTTTTTTGTTTTTATATAACTATAAACAATATATTCGTGTTTTGTGATCAACTAAAATCATAAGGTCATTTTTTTTAACAAAACCATGGAACTCAATATAAATCAGGAAAGTTCATGAAAATTCATATTGTACTAATTCAAGTTCGTGTTTGATGTTTGTAAACTAGTAAATCGTGTATTCTAATCAATTTGAATCATGAGGAACTTGAATAATAATAAAAAAAAAAAATCAAAATCATGAAGTGGGTATTAATCCTAAAATTTAACTTATGAATTTCTAAATTTGAAAAGATAAATTTAGGGGCAAAAGAATGGAAGGAGGTCCTTATTGATTCCTCACATACCTCAACTTAAGGATGTTTTTAGAAAGTTCTTGAACTTGACTCTCTTAAACTTGAATTTGAAACCCCTTACAGTTGTTCTTTGGAACTCAGCATAACTGAAGCATTTAAATTCTTTCTAAGTATTTGGGACAAAATTTTAGGGTTAAAAATAGGTTTGGGGAGGTTACATGTGGGTTAAAGGACGAACTTACCCTCAACTTTTAAAAGAAAAATGAAAAAACTACATGTCTGGGATTGACAGGCATGCGCACACCCCAACGCTCAAGAAGAGGTTGTGAGTCATGCCTCCAAATATGTCGGAGTGGTTATGTACCGCACTTCTCAATGCAAAAGCTAACCAATGTCCAACAAAGAAGTCTCTGTGATTAGGGCCTAAAGATGAGGTCCCCGTATGCAACACACAACCTCCTATTTTGATCCAAGATGTCATTTTTTCGACCCAAGACTTACCAAAACATATTTCAACATTATTAAAGGTCAATAACCTTATTTTATAACCCTATCCAGATAGAAAACCTACTACAAATATGTATGAACTTTGGCGTGTTACATATCTCCCCCTTGAGATCATTTATCCTAGAATTAAAACTGAGACAATTTAACGAGCTTGGCTAAGGAATATGAAACTAAATTTAGAATTATTCATGTAGCATGATAGGAACTGGCTCATATTGGAAGTAATGTCTTAACTACTACTTATTGAGAATACATATATACATGGGATTTCAGGAAACTAAATAAGAACCAGAAACTAACGAAGTAATTCTAGGAGAACGATCTATACCTTATACTGACTCGATGTTAGGAGTAGGAGTCAAAAAATGAGGGTATTTTTTCATCATGTCTACTTCTGCTTCACAAGTTTCTCTCTCAACTAACTGGTTCCTCTGTAACTATGTTGTTGATGTAATTTCTTTATTCCTTAACCTTTGAACCTAATGATCAAGGATCACAATCAGAATTTTCTTGTAGGATAACCTATCATTCACACCAGTGTTCTCCACTTGTTTGATCAATGTTGGATCACCAATACATTTCTTTAATATGGACACATGGAAGACTGGGTGCACTGTGTATAACTCTACTGGAAAATCAAGCTCATTGGCAACACTTTCAATGTGCCTCAAAATAGAGTAAAGGATAATATATTGGGGATAAGTTTCCGTTATTTTCAAACCTCATTACCCCTTTCATAGGCAAAACTCTGAAAATACACAATCATCTACTTTAGACTAAAGCTCTCTCCTTCTTGTATCTACATATGATTTTTGATAGCTTTGAGCTATTTCCAATCCCTCTCAAATAAACTAAACTTTTCCACATCTTCAAAAATTAAATCTATCCAAATCAAAGTAGCCTCACTAACCTCAAACCATCTAATAGGAAATAAGGACTCAAATGGTGCCATCTAGATACTAGAGTGGTAACTACTATTATACGCAAACTTGATTAGAGGAAAGTGATCATCCCAGTTCCCTTTAAAATCAATCACACAGGCTCTCAACATATCCTCTAGAGTATGGATAGTACGCTTGTCTTGACCATCTATTTAAGGATGGAACGTGGTACTAAGGTTCACTTTTATACAAAGACCTTCAAAAATGCTTTTCAAAACTAAGAGTTGAACTGAGTACCTTGATTTGAGATAGCATATAAAGGGACCCCATGAAGTTTGACTAACTCATAGATATTATTTGGTATAATCCTTGGCTGTATCTGAGATTTTGATTGGCGAAAAGTGAAGTGTACCTCATAGTCATTGATGCTTAACTTCAACTTGCTGAAAGTTGGGACACTTAACCTTAAAATCTGCTATGTGCCTCTCCATGCCATTCTACCAATAGACTTCTTGTAGGTCACGATACATCTTGGTTGCACCTGGATTGATAGAATACTTAAAACTATGGGCTTCAGCTAACATCTAATCTCTCAACCCATCTACATTGGGAACACATAAACAACCATGATAGCAAAGTGCACAATCTTCCCTATAGAGAAAACCTCCACTTTGTTCTGATGGACTGTATCTATTAATCGACTTAATACAGGATCGTTACATTGTTCTTCCTTTACCTCCACCATTTGAAATGATTCTAAACCATTTTGTATCATTGTACCACCATCATATGTATCAACTAACTAAACCCCAAACCATGCCAATCTATGCACATCTTTAGCTAACTCTTTTTTTCTATCTACAATATGGGCCCCACTGCCCATAGACAATGTACTAATAGTTTCTGCAACTATATTTACTTTGCCCAAGTGATAGATCATATTCATGTCATAGTTTTTCAACAATTCTAGTCATCACTTCTAGCTAAGATTTAACTTGTTTTGATTGAACATATATTTGATACTTTTGTGGTCAATGAAAATATCTACATGCACTTCATATAAATAATGTCTCCTTTTTTAAAAAGTGAAGACTATTGCTTCCAACTCCAAGTCATGGGTCGGATAATTATTCTCATGATCCTTGAGTTATCAAAAGGCATAGGCTATCACTTTCCTATTTTGCATTAATACATCCAAGTCTGACCCTGGAGGCATCAAAATAAACCACAAAAACCCATCTAATCCTTTTGGTAAACCTAATATCGGTGCTAAAGTCAACATATCATTCAACTTTTAAAAACTTTTCTCACACAAGTCTGACCATTAAAATTTCACCTCTTTTATGTTAATCTAGTCAAAGGTGCAACTATCAAACTGATTCTTTCAACAGAACCTCCTGTTTCTACTAAGCCTAAAAACTTCCTAATATCAAATAGAGTAATGGGACTAATAAAACAATTCACTACGTCTATTTTATAAAAGTCTATATGAATACCTTCACTAGAAATCACATTACTAAAAAAGGCAACAAATTCAACCAAAATTCACTTTTGTTGAACTTAACAAATAATTTATGATCCTTGAGAGTTTGTAAAACTATCCTCTAATGGTATGTGTGTTCCTCTCCGCTTCGAGAATAAATATGTCATTGATAAAGACAATGACAAACATGTCTAAATACTACTTGAAGACTCTGTTTAATAAATCCATAAAAGTGTAGAAGCAATTTTTTAGTCCAAAATACATAACCACAAACTTGTAGTGACCATACCAAGTTTGAAAGGAGTTTATGGATGCCAAATTCTCTTACTTTAAACCGATGATATTATGATCTGAGGTTAAACTTTGAAAAGCAACGAGCACCCTGAAACTGATGGAAGAAGTCATTAATTCTGGGGATAGAATACTTTTCTTAGATGGTGACCTAGTCTAACTGCCTGTAATTTATACACATTATTTTTTCACACTAACAAACCTAGAGCACCACAAGGAGAAACACTGGGCCTGATGAAAACTTTGGCTAAGAGATCTTTGAGTTATTCTTTCAACTTCTAAAGCTCTGCTAGAGCCACTTATAAGTAGGAACATAGATGGATTGGACATTTAGGAGAAGATCTATGCCAAATTCAATGTCCTTATCGGGAGAAACTCCAGGTAGATCCTCAAGAAAAACTTCAAGAAACTCATTGTGTATAGGAACTAATTGGAGATTTGGGGTCACAAATTTAGAATTCTTAACCCAAACTAGATGGTAGATACACTTTATAGATATCAATTTTCTAACTTTGATATAGAAGATAAAATGACATCTAGTACCATTAGACCAGATTTTTACTCAAGGACCGACTTATTAGGAAACTAGAATTTTATAACCATAGTTTGAAAATCGACTAAGGAATACATGAATGGAGCCAATCCATGTTAAAGATGACATTAAAATCAGTCATCTCTAGCACTATTAAATTTGCTGAGGTGGCCCTATGAAGGACTACAATAGGGCAATTTCTATATACTCTTTTAGCAGTAACTAATTCTCCAAAAGGTTAGAAACTAAGAAAGGTTCAGAGAGAGTTACGAGATTGATTCTAATATTTACAACAACAAATAAGGTTATGAAAGATAATTTGGACCCTCAATCTAACAACATATATGTATCAATATAAAAGACATAAATCATACTAGTGACTACATCTGGGGGAGCTCTTTTACACCTGATGAGAAGATAGAGCGTAAAACCAGTACTGGCATTAACCGCCATCGACACTAGATGAAGCACTCTGTTCCTAGGATAGGCAACTTGAATAAACTATTAAGGAAGTGGACTAAGCCAGAGGGCGACCATCTCTATTGCCCTGCTCGATTAAAGGGAACTCTATTATCCTTTGACCTAGTTTACCACATACAAAACATCATTCTTTCCTAATTAGACACTAACCAAGGTGACCCACAAACTGGGTAGGTATGTCCCCCACCTACACCATCTTATGACCTAAAACTCAGTACCCTGCACTATTGCTCTAGCTTGGAATTAGGTGTTGGGGTATTGGTTGAAGGTGGTGCAAGGGTTAATGATCGATTTGAAAATTAAGAATAGTTTCCCCACATGAACTGTGTTAGCTAAACTCAAATCACCTGGTCTTAGTCTTTTTATTTTTTTTCTCCACCTCCTTCAAATTTACAGCTTCAATTTATTAAGTGTGGGCCATGAGTTGAGAGATATCCATATCCCCATTCAACATGAAAGTTCTAAACTCTTTGACCACCAATCAGACATGCCACTAACAGACTTACTAATGCTAGCCCATAGGATAAAAACCATTTCTAGAGCGTACATTGAAAGATGAGTAAATTTAAGGGTGTATTCCTTCAGTGACGTAGATCACAACTTGAGATTTATGAACTTCTCTACCTTAAATTCCCTC
This sequence comes from Capsicum annuum, assembly GCF_002878395.1. Classification (NCBI taxonomy): domain Eukaryota; kingdom Viridiplantae; phylum Streptophyta; class Magnoliopsida; order Solanales; family Solanaceae; genus Capsicum; species Capsicum annuum. The sequence continues at coordinate 53,836,408 of NC_061113.1, read as the reverse complement.
ATCTTTCAAGGAAAGAACCTATTAAGAAAAGATACATCAAATGGACCATAATTAATCAGACTTGCATTTCCACCTCTATATTTCTTTCCTTACTTATACTAATCATAAGAAACACCTTTCAGCTAATACGATGCTAACTCTACACTTTATACCCCTGTAATATGCATAACATGGGCATTTTTTTATATCTCATTAATAAAGTATTGTGGATCCTTATCCACCTTGAAATTAAAAAATTAGGTGGATTCATTCACATGAAGTCTTGCATCTTGGTTATAGCTAAGTTTCCATTTTACAGAATTGAAGCAATGACCTAATGATTGAACTGAGTGGTCATAGCTTAGGTCAAAACCTAAAAGGTAACAAAGAATCAAACTCATGAAGTGGGTATTAACCCTGTAATTTAACGTAAGAATTTCTCAATTTGAAAATCTAAATTTAAGGGCACACGAATGGAATGAGGTATTTGTTGTATTCCTACATACTTGAACTTAAGGATTTCTTAAGAAAGTTCTTGAACTTGATACTCTTAAAACCCCTTCTGGTTGTATTTTGGAGCTCTAGTATAATTGAAGCTTTTGAATTATTTCTGAGTGTTTAGGATAAATTTTAGGGTTAAAAATGGGTTTAGGGAGGTAACATATGTGTGCAAGGATGACATTACCCTCAATTTTTATAAGAAAAATGAAAAATTTATAGATCCGGTATTGACGGGAATGTTGCCCACCCCAATGTGCAAGAGGAGGCCATGTTCCATGCCTTCCAAATGCGTAGAGTGGTTGTGTGTTGTGCCTCCTAATGCACAGGCCAACTAAGAAGTGCTCTACATCATAAGGTCCAAAGTTGAGGTCCCTGTGAGCAGCGCACGACCTTCTATTTTAGTCCATGATGGTTTTTTTTACCTAAGGCTAAACCCAAACATTTTTGAATCTTCTGAAGGGTCAAGTGTAACACCCAAAAAATCTAAGCTAAGATTAGAGCCCTTCTTCAAGCATACTAGGAATAAAACTTAAGGGTTGTTTGGTTGGGAAAGAGTTATCCAGGATAATTATTCTCAGGATCAATTATCCCACCTTGTATAAAGGATAACTTATCCCATCACTATGGTGCAAATAGTGGGATAAACACTCCTGGGACAAACTAATACCTTTATTTAAACATGGGATAAAATAATCCCACATTTTATCCTAGTACTACCAATGACCCATTAGTGATTTGGGTAGTATTATAAGTGATTAAACATGAATTAAGAACATGAGTAACTCCTAGCTCATTGTCACGACCCAAACCAGGGCCTGGCCACGACTGGTATCTCAAGTGCACCAGGGATTGGAGACCACCCCTTTATTGCCTAGCCAAACAGGATATAATATTCCTAGCAGCGGTTGAAATTCAAACATATAACAAGATAGAAAGGTAATAAACTCGAAGAAATCTAAGCATGTCATCATCAATACCCAATCCACGATAACATCCCTAAAACCTCTACAAATCCAAAAATAATCTAAGTTAGGACATATACCCGACCCTGACAATGATAATGATAATGTTAATATGAACTCTTTAATTCTAGTTTAGGAAAGGAAACTAATGGAATGATCAAGTCAATCAGAAAATAGAAGCTCAATACTTCACCGTAATCGACCGATGTACCAAGATGATCCATATAACACTGTGTGGGAAAAGTAGGATTTCCTTCAAACCCTGTATCACATGGGGATACATCGTCTAGAGATGGTTAGTGGGTTAAGCACTAGCATGTAACTTACGGATAAGGATAAAATAATGACAATTCAAAAATCTAGTTCAACTTAATGTACTTGTTCACATACATGTGTGCATACATATATACTTACATAAAATGATGGTATAGTGAAAAAGGCTTAGCATGCACTTTAAAACTTTAGCCTAGATTGTGTAGCTTAACTGTCATAATAATAGTGCCCACGGGCTATATGGGCCCTAGCTCTCACCCCTGGTTGGGCCCCAGTGCGTGTAGCTACACTAACCACAGAATAATCTTATATATATGCACGAGGGACACGAACCCTCCAACCATATACTAAGGTGACTTAAGCACCTGATAATGTAATGTATTATGGGGGACTTGAACCTTCCAATCATATAATAAGGTGGACTAGAACCACTTGATCATAAAAAGGGGGACTCTAACCCCAGGTCGTTTAGACCCTCATGCCGGCAAATGCAATTTCTAGTATTGGTCTCTCGGGACTGCCACTTTCGCGGCCCAACTACACAGCCCTCTTTTAATCCCCATTAAAATATTTATCACACATTCCCATTCATTGAACCATAATACACGTTTAGGCATACATTGTTGGTATCATCATACCAACTACAGTTGCAAGGTAACATCAGCATGCCATTTAAATTCCATGAATTCGGGAAAACAAATCCCTTTGTTCATTCGTACAAGGTGGGGGAGGGGGACACCGGCTCCCGTGTTCATTAAATCAAATAATCATATTTCAAATAACCTCTTTATATCATGAAATTGTTTTGAAAATATTTTAATACACTTTTACTCATACTCAAAACCACTTCCACAAAATTTGGGTTGGGGTTATTACCAATTCAATTGTCAATATTCACAAAATTTAGCGAAATCATAATCCCCTAGTTTCTTCACCATACCAATGTATCAAACCGGTTTCAAGACCCCCTGTTTACAACATAAACAATGCATATGTAAACATGAAACATCACATAAACAATAATTAATTTAAAACCCTCAACCCATGTTCCAGAACCAATATCAAAACCACATGGAGAATTATTTAAAACGTAACCTTTCACAAAGTAATAGTTGGGGAAGAGTAACATGCCTGAAATACCATGATTTGTGAAGTGAAATTAACCTTTGGGCCCTTAGATGACCAACTTCTTAGAAACCCTAAGTATCTTGACCTTGGAGGATTTAAAGAGTTTGAGAGAGTGTTTTGAGTGCTAAAATGTTTCAAATAATGCCTAAAGGGTGTTTTATGGTCGCAGGTATTAAGTGAGGGAAGAGAAAAATAACCAAAATACCCCCAACTTAAAATCTAAAAAATTATTGCCAGTGACTATGGATCACTATATGACTCATAAGGACTCACTATGGCTCATCAGCACGAGTCATAGCCAAGATAGTAGCTAAAGGACCCCCTATGGTAACCCTATGACTCACTCTCTATGACTCGTTATGATACCCTACGACTCGTAGGGTACTAGTCATAGTTAAGATAAAATACTTTGGGCATCACACTAGTTTGGCTATGGATGGGACTATATGACTCATTTAGAGTCTTTACAACTCATTAGGAGCCACAAGTAATTAGGACAGTAACTTAGGCTACCTTTATTGGAAACCCTATGATTGACCCGCAATGACACGTTACAACTCACAGGGTGAGTCGTAGTCAGGATAGTGAGTTCAAAAACTCAAAATTTTTAGTGGCCAACACCTGAGGCGCCCGTCCCCCCTCTTAGGATCATTCATCTTTGAATGATGGGTCAAGGCATCCATTAGCATGATTGAATATAGAAACACACCAACACTTACCTTTAACAAAGACAAAGAATAAAGATGGTAAGTGTAACACATACCTTAAGCATGAGTATTTGGAACGGGGAACAAGAATGGGTATTTAGACTTTATGTCCTCTTCGGCTTCCCAAAGCTTCTTTAAACAGTCCAAAACACCAACATTTTTCTATGAAACCACTAGGAAAGGATCACCTACGCAATTCCTTAACATTGACACATGAAAAATTAAGTGAATGGAACATAAATAGGGAGGCCACTCTAAATCATAACCCATATTACCCACTCTTTTCAAAATCAAATAAGGGCCTATATAATGGGGACTGAGCTTTCTATTCTTTCCAAACCACATCACTCCCTTCATGGGAGATGCCTTCAAGAGCACCCAATCGCCAACTTTAAATTCCCGCTCCTTTTACCTCATGTCAGCATAGGACTTTTGGCAACTTTGGGTAGTCTTAAGCCTATACCGAATCACCTTCATCTTCTCCATATCCTAATGAACTAAATTAGGTCTGAACAACCCAGCCTCACCAACCTCAAACCACCTAATAGGAGAACAATATCTCCTACCATACAAAGACTTAAAAAAACTATCACAATGCTTGCGTGATAGCTATTACTATATAAAAACTCTATGAGAGGCAAATGATCAACCCAACTACCACCAAAATCAAGCACACAAGACCTTATTATATACTCTAAAGTCTGAATGGTCTTCTCTGCTTGTCCATCTATTTGAGGGTGGAAAGCAGTGCTAAGGTTCACCTTAGTTCCCAAAATCTCTCTAGAAAGAATGCTAAAAGTGAGATGAGAATTGAGTACCTCAATCAGATATAATAGAAATTGAAGCACTATGTAACTTTACGATCTCCTGAATAAAGAGCTTAGCATAATCTTCTGCCTAATAGCTAGTCTTCACTGGTACGAAATGAGTAAACTTGGTCACCCTATACACAATGACCCAAATAAAATCAAACTATTGGCGAGACCTCGGAAGACCAGTAGTTAAATCCATATTGATCATTTCCCACTTCCATTCGGGAAACTTAATCTCTTAAGACAACCTGTTAGGTCTCTAGTGCTCAACCTTCAACACACCATGCACTTAGCCACAAAATTAGCCATATTTCACTTCATATTATTCCATTAACACATCTCTTTCAAATCATTGTACTTCTTTATCAAACCAAGATGAATAGTATATCTTAATTCATAAGCCTCAGCTAATATCCTCCCTTGCAACCCATCAATATCAGGAACACACAACTTACCTTGGTATCTCAAGATACCATAACTACTAATCTTAAAAACCATCACTTTCTGTTGGCCTACATCACCCTTAATCTGTATCAAGGTAACGTTTAAAACCTGTTTCTCTTTTACCACAGCACTAAGGGATGCCTTCACCATATCTTGCACTATCACACCTCCATCCTCAGAGTCTAAGAGATGGACTCCAAGGTTATCCAACCGGTGAATATCCTTCACCAACTCTCACTTTTTGTCATCCACATGAGATGATCTTCCTATAGATAAACTGTTAACAGCATCAACAACCATGTTAGCTTTACCTAGATGATAGTAAAGACTCATATCATAGTCCTTGAGCAACTCAAGCCATCTCCTTTGCCTGAGATTCAACTCCTTTTGGGTAAACACATATTGCAAGCTCTTATGATCTGAATAGACCACAAATAATAATTTTAAGTCATGTGTTGGGTAATTATTCTCATGAACTTTCAATTGCCTAAAAGCATAAGCAACCACCTTGCCATGCTGTATCAAAATGCAATCCATTCCTACACAAGACATCACAATAAACTACAAAGACATTATTACCCTTGGGTAAAGTCAGAATCAGAGCTGAAGTCAACTTATCCTTCAACTTCTCAAAACTAACCTCACAAGAATTAGACCATAGGAACTTTACCTTTTTTCTGAGTCAACTTAGTCAATGGGGCAACAATGGAAGAGAAACTTTCCACAAACCTTCTATAATATCTGACTAAACCCAAGAAGCTCCGAATGTCAGTTAGAGTTGTAGGCCTAGGCCACTTTTTATCCTCCTTAACTTTCTATGGATCCACCATGATCCTTTCATCAGATACAACATGACCCAAATAGGTCACAACATTCAATAAGAACTCATACTTAGAGAATTTAGCATACAATCGCTGATCCTTAAGGTCCTGCAACACTATGCAGAGGTTATCAGCATAATCCGCCTCACTCTTAGAATACATTAATATATCATTAATAAATACAATGATGAATAAGTCTAAGAACTAATAAAATACCTGATTCATAAGATCCATAAATGTCGTCAGGGCATTAGTCAATCCTAAAGACATGACCAACAACTCATAATGTATTTACCAAATATGAAAAATAGTCTTAGGGATATTCACTTCCCTAATATCAAGCTATTCATAAACTGACCGAAGATCAATCTTAGAGAAGTACTTAGCACCCTAAAGTTGGTCAAATAGGTCATAATCCTAGGAAGAGGATACTTATTCTTCACAATCACCTTATTCAACTATCGATAATTTATACACATTCGGAGGGACCCATTCTTCTTATGCATGAAGAGCACAGGAGCACCCCATGAGGAAACACTAGGACAAATAAAACCCTTATCAAGAAGGTCTTTTAACTGATCCTTAAGTTCTTTCAACTCAGATGGAGCCATTTTATAGAAAGGGAGGGAGATAGAATGAGTGTCTGGAAGAAGATCAATCCCAAAATCAATCTCCCTGTTAGGAGGAATTCCAAGAAAATCATTGAGGAATACTTTAGGAAACATACAAACTACCTGGACAATTACAATGAAGAACCCTCAAAACTAGAATCTTTAACATGAACTAAATGGTATAGACACCCTTTGGAGATTAAACTTCGGGCTCTAAGATATGAAATAAATCTCCCCTTAGGCACTAGGGAACTACCTTCCCACTCAATCAGCGACTTATTTGGGAATTGGAAATTGACCCTTCGGGTCCTACATTCAAGAGACACATAACACGAGTGCAACCAATTCATCCCCAAAATCACATCAAAGTATAACTTGTCCAACTCTATCAGATCCACTAATGTCTCCCTACCTCGGATAGATACCACACAACCCCTATAGACTCTTTTAGCCATAATAGAGTCACCCACCAAAGTAGATACAAAAAAAGGATCCAAAATACACTCGGGACCAATGAGACAATACACATGATGGGAAAAGAGTTGTAACATACCAGTGACAATATCCAAAGATGCCTTAAATTCCTGGCAAGTGGCAAGAGCATAAAGGAAATTCTGACCTGTGTCGGAGCTCAAAGCAGCACCCTTTAGTGCAGGAGATAAAGACGTGGCAATTAGAACCTTATTAGCCCAAGTAGCAACCCTAACTAATGGATAATCCCATTGTAGGTGGCCCAACTGACCATATTTAAAGAACTTATTTCTCTTCTCCTCAAAAAATCTATGATAAACCTTCCCACACAATCGGTAAAGGAATAAGACAAGGCTGACTGAGCTCCACTAACCTGAGACTAGGCACTTAGTGCCATAAAACCACTATTGCTCTGAAAATGGCGGTCACCAGATAACTTATGATATGGAGCACTAGCCATAGAATAAGAACCAGAATTATCCCACTTCTTCTTAAATAATTTTCCAGCATCTCTACTACTTTGCTGCTGACCTACACACTAATCCGAATATAAAAACTTCTTACTCTGCGTACCCCCAATTTTTGCCTACTTTTTCTTTTTCTCCTCGACCTATTGCATATACACCATAAGTTGAGAGATATCTATAACCTTGTTTAACAAGGTGGCCTTGCCCTCTAAGATCAGATCACGGGATAATCTAGATGGAAACTTCTTCATCCTCGCTCTCATGGAAGACACTAGCTCAGTAGCATAATAGGAAAGATGGTGAATCTTTAAGGCACACTCCTTAATAGTCATCCTGCCTTGTCTCAAATTCACAAACTCCTCGTCCTTTACTTACCTTAGCTCCTGAGAAAAGAAACAAACCAGAAACATACCCGAGAATACATCCTACAGTAACAACTATGCATTATCACTCTAGACTGATCCCACTCTTCATACCACTAATATGCCACATCCTCGAGATGATATGTGGTGAAATCTACACCTTCAGAGTCAGAATCATGGATAACTTAAAAGATCTTCTCCATTTCAACTATGATTACTTGAGGCCTCTATAACCTCAAAGCCAGTAAAGGTCATAGGAAAACCTCATAAACTTCCCAACTCAAGCAACCTCGAAAGAACTCACAGTAATACTTATAAGACCCAACTAACGTGACTAAGATGTCACCAACTAGGTCAACAGATGAGTAGATCAATAAAATTTAGCATTAAAAATATCTCCCTGAGGCGGTGGGGAATGATCATCGTCAGCTCGAGGGGCTCGAGAAAAACTAATAGGGACGGATGGAACTCCATATGGGGAAGCACAATTAATAGACGGAGCCCTAGACCGGGTCTAAACTCCATAAGTAGAACGAGCTCCATCGATATTATCCTCAAATGGAACATAAGGGTTTCCACGTGCATCAGATCTTCTTGGAGGCATGATCTAAAATAGGAATAAATGAGGATTAGAGGAGATTCAAGACCTTAGAATCTATCGCCCAAAATAGAACAACAAGAAAGGGAAACATTTATAAATGTCTAGTAGCCTCTACCTAATCACTGTGGTGCACAACACACCCATAAAAGAGACTCTACTTAACACAGCCTTCTGGACGCCTAATGGCACTAAACCTAGGCTCTGATACCATATTTTTCATAACCTAAATCAGGGCTTGGCCGTGATGGGTATCTCAAGTCCACCGAGGACCGAAGACCACCCTTTTATTGCCTAGCCAAAAATGATATAACAATCCTAGAAGCGACTAAAACCTAAACATATAACAAGATTGAAAGGTAACAAACTCAAATACATCTAATCATGTCAACATCAATACCTAATCCACAGTGACATCCCCAAAGCCTTTACAAAGTTGAAAACAATCTAAGTTGGGACATGCCCTGACCCTGGCAATGACAATGACAATGATAATATCAATGTAAAATATTTAATTCAAGTTTATAAAAGGAAACTGATGGAATGATCAAGTCATTCAAAAAATAAAAGCTCATCACTTCACTGCAAAAGACCGACGAACTAGGTTTATCCACCTAACACTATATAGGAAAAGTAAGATAGCCTTCGGACCCAGTATCACATGGGGATACAACGTCTAGAGATGGTTAGTGGGTTGAGCACTAATATGTAACTCAAGGATAAGGATAAAATAATGACAATTCAAAAATCCAATTCAACTCAATGTACATGTTCACATACATGTATGCATACATATACACTTATATGAAATATTAGGATAGGGGAACAAGGCTTTGCATACACTTTAAAACATTAGCCTAGATTGTGTAGCTTAAACGTCATAATAATAGTACCCACGAGCTATAAGGTCCCTAACTCTCACTCCTTGGTTGGCCCCCAGTGCGTAGGAACTCGAACCTCCCAACCATATACTAAGGTAACTTAAGCACCTGATTATATAATGTATTATGGGGGAATCGAACCTCCCAATCATATAATATGGTGGACTTGAACCACCCGGTCATAAGAAAGGGGACTCGAACCCCAGGCCATTTAGACCCCTGTATCGACAAATGCAGTTTCTAGTATTGGTTCCTCATGATTGCCACTTTTATGGACCAACTACACAACCCCATTAAAATATTTATGACACGTTCCCATTCATTAAACCATAATACACATTTAGTCATATGTTATTGGTATCGCCATGCCAACTACACTTGTAAGGTAACGTCAACATGCCATTTGAATTCCATTAACTCGCTTGGGAGAACAATTCCGATTCCCTTTATTCATTAAATCAAACCATCATGTTTTAAATAACCTCTTTATATCATGCAATTGTTCTAAATATAGCTTAATGCAATTTTAATCATACTCAAAATCACTTTCACAAAATTTAAGTTGGGGTTGTTACCAATTAAATTGTTAATATTCACAAAATTTGGGGAAATCACAATCCCCTAATTTCTTTACCATACCTATGTATCAAGTTGATTTCAAGACGCTTTTACAAAATAAACAATGCATATTTAAATAGGAAACATCACATAAACAATAGTCATTCAAAAGCCTCAACCCATGTTCCAAAACCAAACACATGCTTTCACAAAGTATTATTTGGGGAAGAGCAACATGCCTAAAATATTAAGATTTATGGAGAGAAATTAACCCTTGAGCCCTTAGATGACCAACTTCTTGGAAACCCTATGTATCTTGACCATAGAGAATTTAGAGAGTTTGAGAGTGTTTTGAGTGCTAAAATATTAAAAGTAATGTCTCAAGGGTGTTTTATGGTCGTGCGTATTAAGTGAGAAAAAAGAGAAATGTCTAAAATGTCCCCAACTTAAAAGCTGAGAAATTATTGCCATTAACTATGGGTTACTATACGACTTGTAAGGACTCACTATGGCTTGTTACCATAAGTCGTAGCCAAGATAGTAACCCTACGACTTACTCCCTATGACTCGTTATGAGACCTTACGACTCGTACGGTCCTAGTCATAGTCAAGATAGAATATTTTGGGAATCACACTAGATTGGCTATGAATGGGACTATACCACTCGTTTAGAGTTTTTATGACTCATTAAGAGCCACTCATAATCAGGACAGTAACTTAGGCTAACTTTACTGGACACCCTATGATTAGGGTTCTATGACCCACACTGACACGTTACAACTCGCATGTGAGTCTTAGTCAGTATAATGAGTTCAAAAACTCAAAATTTTCAATGGCTAACACCTGGGGGTTCACACTCATGGCCAAGTTGAAAGCTTCCTTATCAGTTGAATTCTTGTGTAAAATCTTTGCATATCCACTTCAAATGAGTATAACTTATATAACATAAATTATTTAGGAGTTCAATACCCACAATTGGAAGGTATTTTAGAATTATTTCCAATGCATCTACTTTTTTCTTAGTCCGGTATCACAGTGAAAAGTTATGGCCATTTTATTAAAGAACTATCAAGCTGTCAAATTTGACGACCCAAATTATGATCAAAACCCAAGATCTTGGGATGTGCTCATATGATGAAGTTTAGCGGCTTGAAAATGCCCAATATAACTCATGATTCAATACAAAAATAATGTTTTAGTCCCACGATCATGGGAGAGTCTGTTTGATATCCAAAATTAGATTTTTCAGCAATATTTTTAGAGGGGTATTCTGGTCTTTTACCATTTTTATCCTCCCAAATTACATCTTTTAAGCTATACTAAGGCTGAATGTAAAGACTAAACTACTCCCAATCCCTCATTCTATTCACAACACACAAAATTACTCAGAGAAACATAAGAAACAACAACCTCTCTTTTCCCAAATCATAAAATTTGATTTTTTTCGTCTTCAAGTTCAAATCCTCCAAACTTTAGTTCAAGAATCAAAAGTAATTAGGTATGTGGGTATTCAAAGAGGATATTTTTTCATCCTCATGCCTAAATTATGGTTTCTCTTTTATGAATTCTATGATTTCCATGAACTAGGGTTTTTACCCAATTAGGATTTCAAGCTTACATTTAGTTCTCCATGATATATTTTTTATTCACAAGCATATTTTCATGATTATTTATGGTTTATTAAAGATATACTGTAGAATTCATATTATTATTATTATGTCCATGCATGATTTACATGATGTTACTTAAGAATTATTGCATATACTTTAGTCTCAGATCATTAGTATTATTAAGCTATCTAGTATTTTAGTTTATATTCAGTTGGGAGTAGTAGTTAGCACCGAGTAGACGCAGGGATTATTTTAGTTTATATTCAGTTGGGAGCACTAGTTAGCACCAAGTAGATGTAGGGATGAGGGCTCACCCAACAGTTAGGCTGAGACCTTTAGTAGAAATTCTAAAGTCTCAAAACCATATCATTGGTTCTAAAGGATCACCCATTAAACCAGGCTTGAGACCTTAGTTCTTTTGGACATCAATTTAGTAGTACCACATCAGATCATCTGTTATATCCTAGAAAGGTGTATTGGACTCTTTTGAATTGGGATTATACATAAAACTCTATGTTTAGCTCACATGGTTATATGTAGGTTAACATTAGCTCTCATAGTTCAAACTCGGTTATTGCATTACTTTGTAATCAATATATTTAGTACAGTATTAATCAATTATATGTTTATTAAATTGGTCATTGCATTAGTTCATATCCCATAATTTCAAACTCAGTATCTATACATGACCCTTATTTTAGTTTTATTTGATTTTATACTATGAATTTTCAAACTATCAGTGCAAATCAGTATATGTGTATTTTATATAGTGTCATTTTACTATACTTTAACTTATTGCGTGCAGTTTGCACTTAAAATAATTTTCTAGCATATTCAACATTAGCTTTAGATCAAATATGATAGTTATGCTTTTATAGTTTCCAAAGTTTTAGAAATATTTTAGTTTATGATTCAGAGATTTCACTATGACTTACATCTTTTACATACAAACATGTTTTAAATGCATATCTTAGTAATTAGTTCACGTCCTTGGTTTTAAAGCATGTTTTAAGTATTTTCATGATAGTATATATCGTACATACTCTATATATTCAAAAGTACTAATAGCATACCTATTTTGCCTACATTTTTCATGTGATGTAGATTCATGTGCATACTATCAGGATCATAGTCAAGTAGATTACAGCTTTTAGCTAGTAGGTGATGAGTTCTCTTTATTCGGGGACTTAAGTTAGTTTTTATTTCTAGTATGTCACTTCTATTCTTATGTATTGATTAAGTAGCTTGGGGTCATGTCCAAACAACCTAAATTCAGTATTAGTAGAGGCTTTATAGACAAACAGTTAGAGTTGTCATATTTAGTTTCTCTTTCTTTTTAGATTACAGATGTTGTAAATAAACTTTCTAAATATATTGAAATAGTTTATTTCATGATTATGGTTCTGCTCAATCAGTTTAGCTCTTATATATATTTTAATCAATTGCTCAAGCACTACACTAGAATAATGGGTTAGCTTTGGATCACATGTGGTTCTAAGCATTATCTTACGACTAGGGGGAAGTCTCAGCCTACAACAAGTTTTGTATCAGAGCACAGAGTTCAAGTGTCCTAGGATGTTTATGAAGCCATGTCTAGTAGAGTCTGGTGAAACAATACTGAGATATGTGTCTTTTCTGTGAGAGGCTACATGACATTTAGGAATTATTTCCCCTCTTTCATACCTCGGGTTGTGCACTAGATATGTTCTCTAAGAAATTCATATAGGTTTGAGCATTACTCTATTTTAGATTAAATTTTTGCTGATAATTCTCAAATAGTCCCTACTAAGCCATGAGATTACACATGGGCTTTAGAGGATCCCATTAGTGCCTTTTTAAGTCCTAAGATTTGAAAGAGTTTGCTTTTATTCATAAAAATCATGGGGTTCCAAAGTTAGTTGTGCTCTTAGATCCCTTCTCGAAATCCTAAGGTATAATTACATTAGAAGCATGAGCATAGGATTATAGTAGCAGTAGAGTAAGGATAATGTTTATCTAGATTTAGGATAATGTTTATCTAGATTTAGTAGATGGGAGTTATGTATCTAGTGATCCAACAAAGTGTTTTTTAGACTTTATGATATCAGTTTTAGAGAGATTTATCAGTGAAGTAGACTGAATATGTCATTGCTTTAGCAAGTATCAAGCCTAGGTAGTGGCTAGAAAGATACTGAAGCTTGTTAAGGTTGATTATGTTCATAAGATTTTGAGTTGAAAAGTATTTTATGATTCCTATACAGTAGTAGGAAGTTAGTATGATGCATGAAAAGTTGTAGGTATATCAATGTCAAGTGTTAGAATCTAAGTTTCGATTATGGATGATCAAGCTAATAAAGAGAAGATTTTTGAATTCTAAAAGAAAGAAAGGTGGGATAGGGTATTGTCATATTTCAGGATTCTAATTTAGAAAGCATTTAAATCATAGCATAATGACTATTGAGGCTAGAGAAAGTTAAGAGTTGTATCTTAGAAGAAAGTACTAACAATGGGGTTTATGCTTTTAAATATAGTCTTCTAGGAGAATTTAGCATGTACGAATATATTTATACTCCAACCACTAGAGTGAAGTGATTTAAGTCCACTAGAGTTTTCTTTCCAAAGCATCTGATTATTTATTAATATGGTATTAAATTAAGAAGTTGTGGCCATTTTATGAAACCATTGTCAAGCTGTCATATTTGATGAACCGAACCACGACCGGAACTAGCGATCATGGTTAGAACCCAAGATCATGGGATGTGCTCATCTAATGAAGTTCAAAGTTTTTAAAATGCACCATAGAACCCACAAATCAATATAACAATTGTGGTTTGGTCCTATGATCGTGGGAGGGTCCATTTGATGTCCTATATTAGACTTTCTAGCAATGTTTTTATAAGGGTATTACAAGCTTTTAACCCCCTAAACTATGTCGTTCAAGATATTCTAAGGATGAATAAAAAGCGTAAACTACTCCTAATCCCTTATTATATTTATAGCACACGAAATTACTTAGAGAAATATGAGAACAAGTGACCCCTCTTCTCCCAAAGCATGAAATTAGGGTTCTTCATCTTCAAGTTCAAATCCTCCAAAATTCAGTTCAAGAATCAAAAGTAATCATAGTATTTTGAACATATGTTATGAAATTTCACCTTCCTTTCAGATAATAAAATTACTTATGATAGTTTTATTCTTCAGAGATGGCGAGTTATGAACACTCGATGACTTAGAATATCATGCATTGTTGGTTACACACCTAGCCTTTCAATTTTCATGATTTAAAATGCTTTCAGATAAATTATATATACTTTAATCGCAAATCATTAGTGTTATTAACCTGTCTAGTATTTCACTTTATACTTAGTTGGAAGTAGTCCCTAGCATCGAGCAGACGCAGGGATGAAGTCTTAACCTTCAGTTAGGTTAATACCTTTAGTATAATTCCCTACGTCCTAGGATTGTGGTGACATCATAGGTTCTAATGGGTCACCCATTAGACTAGGCTTGACACCTTAGTTCTTTTGGACATCAATTTAGTGGTAACACGTCAAATTAACCTCTATACCCTGGCAAGGTATATTGGGCCCTTTGAGTGAGGATTATACATCAAACTCCGTATTTTGATCACATAGTTATATGTCGGTTAACATTAAATCCCACAGTTTAAAATCAGTTATTGCATGCCCTTGTAATCACATTATTCAACACAGTATTGATCAGTTACATGTTCATTTACTTGGTCATTGCATCAGTTCATATTCCATAATTTCATAATCAATATTTGTACATGACCTTCTATTTAGTTTATTTGCTTTTATACTATGACTTTTCATACTATCATTGCATATTAATATATGTGTATTTTATATAGAGTCATTGTACTATAGTTCTACTCCTTACATTCAGTTTGCACTCAAAATAGTTCTATAGTATATTCAACATTATCTTCAAATCAAATATAATAGTTATGCTTCTACAACTTCCCAGTTTTTAGAAATGATTTAGCTTATGATTCAAAAATTTCACTATGCCTCACAACTTTTATGTACAAATACGTTTTACATGCATATTTAAGTAAATAGTCCACGTCCTTTGGTTTTAAAGTATATTTTAAGTGTTTTCACGACTCATGTTATCTCACATATTTAGTACATTCAAAATTACTGATCTCTTACTTCTTTTGCCTATATTTTTCATGTGATATAGATTCTGATACTTACTATATGGATCATGGTCGGCATATCACAAGTTTCAGCTAACAAGTGTTGAGTTCTCTTTATCTGAGACTTAACTTTGTTTGCAGTTCCAGTATTTCACTTTTATTATTATATTCTTATTAGGGATAGATGGGGGTCATATCCTGGTTACCTAAAGTTAGTATTATTAGAAGTTTCATAGATAGTCAATCAGAGTTGTCGTATTTAGTTTTTCCTTCTTTTCAAATTATAAATATTATAAATAAACTTTCTAATACTAAATGTATTAAACTAGTTTATTTCTTGTTTATGCTTTTACTAAGTTAGTTTAGCTCTTATATATGTTTTAATTAGTTGCACATGTATTATGCCAGTACCATGGGTTAGCATGAGATCACTTGTGGTTCTAAGCACTGTGTTATGATTGGGGATAGTCTCAAATCATTACAAACTTGGTATTAGAGCATAGATTTCAAGTGTCCTAGGGTGTCTATAAGTCATGTCTAGTAGAGTCTTGCAAAATAATATGGGACATTTGTACTTTTCTTTGAAAGGCTACATGGTATTTAGGAAATATTTCCTCTATTTCATATCTCATATCGTGTAGTAGAGTTGTTCTCTAAGAAATTTATATAGATCCGAGCATTGCTCTATTTCAAATTAATTTTTTTTTGATAAAGGTTTCTCAGATAATCCCTACAAATTATTATATGATCGACACGGGATTGAGAGGATCCCATTAGTGCCTTTAAGTTCTAAAATTTGAAAGAGTTCACTCTTGTTCATGAAAATTATACAGTAAGCAAAAGTTAGATGTGCTCTCAGATCTCTTCTTATATTCCTAAGGTAGAAACTTCCAGATTTAGAAGCATGAGCCTTGAAGTATAAGAATGATAGAGTGAGGATACTATTTATCTGGATTTAGTAGATGAGGGTTATATATCTAGTGATCTAACAAGGTTTTGTGTAGACTTTATGATAGCACTTTTATAGATATTTATCAATTGAGGATACTTAGAATATGTCAATGCTTTAGCAAGGATCAGGCCTAGGCAGTGACCAGAAAGATAGCAAAGCTTTTAAGGTTGAGTATGTTCATAAAATTTTGAGCGGAACAGTGTTTCATAGTTCCTATCCAGTAATAGTAAGTTAGTACGGTGGATGAAAAGTTATTGTAATATCCATGTTAAGTGTTAGAATCTAAATTTGGATTGTGGATGATTAAGCTAATAGAGAGAAGAGTTTTGAATTCTAAAAGAAAGAAAGGTGGGAAAGGTATTGTGACACTTCAGAAGATTCTAAGTTAGTAAGCATTTACATTATAGTATGATGACTATTGAGGCTAGAGAAATTTAATATTTGTAGTGCTAATAACTAGTTTTACATTTTTCGATATAGTCTTTCAGGGAAGTTTAGTATTTATGAATATATTTACAAACCCATCCACTAGAGTGAAGTGATTAAAGTTCAGTTTAGAGTTTATTCAAAAGGTCCACAGGCTTAGAGTTATGACTCAAATCTAAAGGGGAGAAAATAGATCAAAGAACCAAGTCAGGTTTTTAGATTCTAGTAGTGATGCTAGTGAGTTTAAGAACAGAGTTAAAGGAGACAGATATAATGACTAGAACCTATAACTTTAGTTAGATATTACAATTGTACTATGTTCTCATCTGTATGAAATAGCCCCAAAAACTTGAAAATTGACAAATATACTTCCGAACCCATATGCATACCAATGATCGTAGGTAGAACACACGATTGTAGGTATACTCATACTTTGTAAAGTTGGTGATGACTTGGACATTCAATGAAGAATCAAGGAACTATTTTGGTAGGATCCCATGAGTCATACCTTGGCACAACCAATTAAGTATAGAGGAGCCTCAAATCCAGCTACCAACCTATAAGTACTACCCACGATTGTAGGTAGATCCTAAGATCATGGGATGATTCATCAGTTGCATTCTACAATTTTTCTAGTTATATTTTATGAGGGCCTTTCTAGTATTTTCCAATATTTAAACCCATAAAATACATTGTTTAAACTAATCAAAGGTTAAATAACAAGCCTAAGCTACCTAAAGTCCCATAAAACTTAGAAAATCATTATGATACTTTACTCATGTAATGCTTGTCATTTCCATGATTGTAATTCATATTCATACAACTTATACAAAATCATATTCATTCTCAATTCCTATTATAAGGAGAAATTATTCACTTAATAGTACGAATCCTACTCTATGAATCAATGAATTTTAGTCCCATGTCAAACAACTCATGACTCATAAACTCATGCTTTATATTATGCTTAGTTCCACGTACTTATAATATGTCCTTAATGACTAGTGATATCACACTACGTCATGTATGATCCCAGATCAGATCTCCTAAGAAAGTTTTACCTATTATGTTCTTCCCTTAGGCCCCATTTGAGTGTCAAAGTTATGAAAATCCTTGAGTCAAGATTTCTCAGTATTTCTCTTGTTTTATATACTCATGTTTGAGTTCTTTAGTGATTCTTCTTATGCCTTGATGGTGATATTGATCACAGTGAGTAATAGGCTAGAATGAGTTATTGTCTTACGTACAAATAATGACTTATGGTGATTAGCGACTTTGTGATTAAAACTTAAGGTTCATTGTTTAAGGTGGCAATGAGAAGTATATTTTTGGGTGATAGATCCTAAGGGTTATAGAATATAGATTCCTTCAGTTAAGACTAGTGTAGTCATGTTAGTAATGATGCTTTATATCTCTGAGTTAAGATTTAACAGAGTATGAGCATGCAACTAGACTTAACCATTATTGGCCATTTATAGTGTATCCTTCAGAAGGTAGAAAATTTTAGCTAGTTAATAGTGGTATGTTCATAGTAAGGATAGAATCTAAGTTTGTATTATGGATGATAAAGCTAATAGAGAGAAGAGATTTGAATCCTAAAAGAAAAAAAGGTGGACAGGGTATTATGACACTTCAGAAAATTCTAAGTTAGTAAGAATTTACATTATAGTATGATGACTATTGAAGCTAGAGAAAGTTAAGATTTTTATCTTAGAAGGAAGTACTAATAACGGGTTTTACAATGTTAGATATAGCCTTTCAGGGCAGTTTGGTATTTATGAATATATTTACACCCTATCCACTATAGTAAAGTGATTACATTTTAGTTTAGGGTTTATTAAAGAGGTCCACAGGCTTAGAGTTACGGCTCAAATCCAAGGGGTAGATGATAGATCAAAGAACCAAGTCATGTTTTCAGATTCTAGTAGTGATGCTAGTGAGTTTAAGAACAGAGTTAACGGAGGACGATACCACAACTAGAACCTATGACTATATTTAGATAGTATAATTGTACTATGTCCTCATCTATATGAAACAGCCCCCAAAACATGAAAATTGACAAATACACTTCCTAACCCATATGCATACCAATGAGCGTAGGTAGAACACACGATTGTAGGTATACTCGTACTTTGTAAAGTTAGTTATGACTTGGACATTCAATGAAGAATCAAGGAAAAATTATGGTAGGATCCCATGAGTCATACCTTGGCTCAGCCAATTAAGTCTGGAGAAGCCTCAAATCCAGCCACCAACCTATGAGTACTATCCACAATTGTAGGTAGATCCCACAATCGTGGGATGATTCATCAGTTACATTCTGCAAATTTTCTAGTTATATTTTATGAGGGCCTTTATAGTATTTTCCCAATATTTAAACCCCTAAACTACATTGTTTAAACTAATGTTAGGCTAAATAACAAGCCTAAGCTACCTAAAGTCCCATATTACTCAGAAAATTATTATGACACTCTACTCATGTAATGCATGTCAGTGTCATAATTATAATTCATATTCATACAACTTATATAAAATCATATTTATTCTTAATTCCTATTATAAAGAGAAATTGTTCACTTAACAGTACGAATCCTACTCTATGAATCTATGAATTTCAGTCCCATGTAATACAACTCATGACTCATGCACTCATGCTTTATATTATGCTATGTTTCATGTACTTATGATATGTCCTTGATGACTAGTGATATCACACTACATCATGTATGATCCCAGATCAGATCTACTGAGAAAGTTTTTCCTATTATGTTTTACCCTTAGGTCCCAATTGAGTGTCAAAGTTATGAAAATCCTTGAGTCAATATTTCTCAAAATTTATCTTGTTATATATACTCATGTTTAAGTTCTTTAGTGATCTTCTTATGCCTTGATGGTGATATTGATGACAATGAGTAATAGTCTTGAATGAGCTATTGTCATACGTATCAAAAATAACTTATAGTGATTAGCGACTTTGTGATTAAAACTTAAGGTTCATTGTTTAAGGTGGCAATGAGAAGTCTATTTTTTGATGATAGATCCTAATGGTTATAGAATATAGATTCCCTCAGTTAATACTAGTGTAGTCATGTTTGTAGCGAAGTTTTACATCTCTAAGTTAAGATTTAACAAAGTATGAGCATGCAACTTGACTTAACCACTATCAACCATTTATAGTGTATCCTTAAGAGAGTAGAAAATTTCATCTATTTAATAGTGGTATGTTCGTAGTAAGGAGCATGGTTGAGAAATGTTGTAAGTTGGAAGACTATTATTCACATTGCTTAAGCTATATTATCCATACTTTTACTTTCAGCCAAGGATGCTCTTGTTTCATGATAGATATATTCAGACCAAAGGTGCTTATGTTCAACTCTAAGTTTTTCCTATTTTATGAGCTTAAATCAGTAGACTAGATTGCTTAGACCATGTTATAATCTCGATACAGTTTTCTAACTCAAATTATGCCTTTGAGTTAGCCCCTAATGCTATTTGAGCTTCTAATAAGGAGCGCTTAAGGTAAAAATATTCCTGTCTCAGTTTCTTTCAGCAATTTCATATCAATGTCTATCATTTTGTAGTTATACATATATGTTTGTACGAGGAATTCTTCAGTCAAGTCTAAACTCTAGTATGAGTCAGTCCTTATAGTCAACAATTAAGTTCAGAGATGAGACTGACAATTTCAAAAGTTTTCCATCTTTCTTTCTAGTCTTACTCTTCTATGTTGATGTTTGTGATTATTTTATGTGAGTTCTTATGTGCATTTATGTAATGTGTAAATACAATCAAGTCTTATTCCTTGCCTAAAATCATCTCAAGGTAACAGTTTCCTCCTTGTAACTTCTTTTAGTCTCATGTCGCTTAGTTTCTCACATATCTCCATTACATTCATGACTTCAATCCACTCTATATTTTAGTTAGAGACTCATTTATCATGTTAGTGTTTATCTCTCAAAACTTAGTATTGGAATTATAGCTCTTTCCCTATCCTTACCGGTTAGTTAGATTTCATTCGAGGATGCATGATCCTAAGATAAAGATGTTGTAACACCCTGAAAATCCAACCTAAGATTATAATCCTTTTTCAAGAATATATAGAATCAAAATTAGGATTTATGTAATGCCCTGATTATCTGAACCAAAATGCTACACGGTGTTCATGACCCCGAAGGACCATAAGATAACCCATGACTGATATTTGTACCTGTACACTGTATTAATATATAAATATAAATGCGAAAAAATGAACTGAAGGCCATAAGGTTCAATACTAAACATAATCTGAGTAATAACAATGTCTGAATAAAGAGGTATCACAATACCAAAACAAAAATGAAATACTGAAGTCTGAATCTAGTCTGTAATCTAGTCTGTGTCTAGTCTGAAAGCATCTACTGTTTGAATAATCTTCATAAGGAGTTGATAGGACATGTCCCCAACTAACTCCAACTAATAAAATAGTCAATGAGAAGATAGAGAAAATAATCGTGTCCTTGAAGGATGAGAACTTACGTCTAACTCTGACTGCAGAAATCTGCAATGCTACTACTGCTCTGGAACTCGTTTCTCTAAACCTATGGCGTAAAATAAAATACCATAGCATGAATGTGTCAGTACGTCTGAATGTACTGAGTATACGAGTGAGGTAGGCTAAATGCAAAAGGGTTTATATGTATGAACAATGCTGACTTATATGAACATGAGAATACATATATGCATAAGTAATTGTAACTGAACTCGTGGTGATATTGACTACTGAGTCTGAATTCTGATAACATAAGTTTATTAATATGGAGATACTGAATGATTGAGTTTGTGACAACATGATGATTGAGTTTATTATTACTGATATCTATAATTAAATCTTGAGCTTGCTAATATCGACCGGTTGAATTTGAGATCAAGCCTATCTAGCGGATGATCTCTAAATTATCTGAAAATGACTAAGATTGATTGAGCTTAAGCTCAGGCCTAACTAACGGGTGATCTCAGGAACTGATAATGAGAATACTCAACTAAATCTAAGACTGAGATCAAGCCTATCTAACGGGTGATCTCTGTAAGTACTGATACTGAATAACTTTATCTTAGACCAAGCCTATCTAATGGGTGGTCTATGAATCTGTGGAACTATCTGAGTTTCTTACTGAGATTGATGACTATATCTAATAGACCTGATTTTTGAGTTCTACTTTGAAGCCTGATACTGAAACTGTAACTGTGAGAGTGGTCACTTAATCAACATGCCCTGAATCTGACCTGGTGGGGTCCAACCTATAACCACAGCTGGAAGGGTGTCAATACTGTTCTACAAGTAAAGACCTCTCTGGTCAATCCTATCTAACGGGTGACCCTCATAGGAAGTCAAGCCTAAGGCAGTATAATAGTCAAGCCTCTTCAACGGGTGACAAGCTTTTTTCTGATAGGTGACTCCTACATCCTACACTGGCTATGAAGTTCTAGAGTTTAGAGATTGCTTCTAATGAATCTGCCTCTCCGATAGGGACCCGCCATCCCTGCACTCGCTTGGTGCTAGATTTTACTCCCAACTGAAAAACTCTGAACTGATTCTTATAACTTGTACTTGAACTGAATTGAATCTGTTACTGAATTTCTTACTTGATTGAGTTGACTGAGTTCACTTGGTTCCATTATCTGACAGACTACTACTGAATCTATTATCTGATGAATGATACTAAGTTCTGAATTGATTTCTTAAATGCTACTAAAATCTGAGCTAAGTACTAAACTAAAGCTAGAATGTTAACGATACTTAGATTACTAAGATTTCTTAAGTTCTATAACTGTGTGAGAGTTCTGAATTCTATAACTGACTGAGTTCTACTGATCATAGCACGATTGAGATTATCTTGAGACTGACTCGGCTCTAGGGACACAACTATATTTTTTGGGTATAAGTACTCCCAGGACTCGATGGAAGGAAATTGACACACATGATACTTCTTGATCATAGGAATAGAATCCACAATTCATAATACCATAAATAGAGGATTTCATACTACACATGGTCCTCAACATCTTATACATGAAAGGGAATGTGTATAACATGTAAATACTTGCATGATTCCAATTTCATGAGCATTCCATATCACAACAACAATACACAACAATTAGAATGGAATTCATGTTGAGTCATAAGGAATAGGGCATGGACTTGTCATTCAAGTACCATTAAGTTATAAAAACATGGATTCTATCATTCTTGGCATTTTATCAAACACCTTACATGCACAACTTTAGGCATAGGTGTACTTATCAATTTGACAATCTTAATCCATCCAAAGTTCATGGGCTTCAACTAACCTACTCATGTGCTTCATAAAAAACACATCAAGATACAACCTTGAATCCAAACAACAATCATCAACATGAATATAGTCATAACACAACAAGGAAATCACAATTTATAATTTAAAACATGATCCTTGAGCTCCATGGATGAAAGGGATCCATGGATGAACACTATGCATACCTTAGAAAGGAAACTTTAATAAGTTGCTGGAGAGTTCTTGGATTGGGAAACTTAATTCTTGATTATCTTGGAAAAAGGGCTTGAATCTTGCTTTTGGGGGATGATTTTAGTAAAAACCCTAATCTTGTTGTTGAAAGTGTAAGAGAGGGTTTTTGAGATGTTTAACTAAAGAAAAATAGGAGAAAGTTACGTCCCTTAAGGGTTTTAAGTCACGGGAGGTGAAGGAAAAAGATCAAAATACCCTTACTAAACCACTTCCCAGTTGCTGAAAATCTAAGGCTGATGACATTTGTGATAGGCCGTCAGACTTGTGATAAGTCATCACAAATGTCATCACGGGGGGGGAGGGGGGGGTTGAATTGATGGATTTCTGCCAAAGGCTGATGACATTTGTGATAAGTCGTCACACTTGTGATAACTTATCATAAAATATTGTCAGTGGGGGTGGATTTCTGTTTAAGGCTGACGACATTTGTCATAAATCGTCACACTTGTGGTAAGTTATCACGAATGTCGTCACTCAGTTTTCCTGGCTGACATACTGGAGTAAAATGGGTATAACTTTTTTCTCCAATATCGGATTTGGGAAAAATTGATATCATTGGAAAGATAATTCAAAGAGATTTCATTTGACATATAGTAGGTCCTCTAATTCGATATACACAAGGTGTTATGGTCAATTAAAGTTAACCCAAGTTTTGACGCTCACTAAAACTTAAACGATAGGAAAGCTTTCAACTTGTCCTTGAGCTAGGGGACCTCTATGATCTTAATTCATGCTCAAATAGATTCCTACTCTACATAATTGATTAACACCCTAAATTTACATAGGATTTGAGGCTTTTGGAACATCTACGCATATGAATAATGGATTTTCATTCTAGTCAGAAATGTGGGGCGTTACAATTTAGTAATATGAGAAGTGATTTAGAGATGAATTAAGGTCACGAGTAACTCGTAGCTCATATCCAAGTTAAAAGCTTTCTTACCGATTGAATTCTTGTGTAGAATCTTTTTTAGTCAACTTCAAACAAGTATAACATCTAGAATGTAATGAATTATAGAGCTCAAGACCCATTAAATAAAATTTCTTAGAGTCTTTTTCCTAAAGAATCTTATTTTGCCTTAATTCGGCATTAGAGTAAAAAGTCCATTTTACTCAAGCATTGTCAAGCTATCATATTTGACGACCCAAACCACGAATGAAACCCAGGATTGGGGGTAAAACCCAAGATTGTGGGATGTACTCATATGATGAAGTTCAGAGGCTTGAAAATGCCCCATAGAACCCATAATCCAATACCACAATTGTGGGAGGGTCCATTTGTCGTTCAAATTTAGATTTACAACAATGTTTTTAGAGGGGTATTTTCATGACCCAAACCAAGGTCTTACTATGATAGGCATCTCAAGTCCCACATGAACAAGAGAACACCCCCTGAACCTAGCCATGTAAACACAATATCCCTAATGTCGGATGAATTTTGAACATATAACAAGATAACACAAGGTAAGTTTAAAGAATAAAAGATAATTCGATGATTAATAACCAGTAACCAGCCAAAACAACTGACCAACATCACCCAAGTCCATAGTAATCTAACAAAGCCTTCTAATAAAAAAATCAAAACCAGACTCGGGACATGACCCGACTTTGACAGATGACAATGAAAATAATAATGTTAATGATAATGAAAACTCTTAATTCTAATCTATGATTATAACGGATAAAATATATGTCTTTCAGAGAATGAAAGCTCACCACGTCACTGCAACGAACCGAGCCGATCCACCAAACACTGCGCAGGAAAGGTAAAGGTATCTCTGGTGCCTGCATCACGTAGGGAGATAATATTTTAATATGGTTAGTAGGGTGAACACTAGCATATAACTCAGGGATAAGGATAACATAATGTTGTGATCAACAGTTCAAATCATTCAAACTTAATGCACATGATCAAATGCATATACAAATATATATCACATGCTAGGATAAGGAACAAGACTTAACATGCACTTTAAAACTTTAGCCTGGATTGTGTAGCTCAGCCGTCATAACATAAGAAAGCACCCATGGGCTATATGGGCCAGCTCTCCTCCAACTGGTAGGGCTCCAGTACGTGTGGCCACATGAACCAAAGGTTATACATATATACTCTATCAAGGTGATACAATCACCAAATTATGTAATATAATGTAAGGGACTCGAACCTCTCAATCGTGTGATAATAATAAGAGGGACTTAAACCACCCGGTCATATAGACCCCCGTGTTGGCAACCTTGGTTTTTACTGTTGGTCCCTCGAGACCTCCACTTTCATGACTCAGCTACACAACCCTCATTAAAGCCCAATTAAAACAAGTATCACATATCCCCATTCATTGAGCCATATTACACGTTAAGGCATACATTGTTCGTATCGTCATACCAACTACATTTGTAAGGTAATCAACATGCCAAACCAATTACATCACTTTGGGGAATTCAATACACCCTTGTTTCAATTATACATTAACTTGGGAAAATACACACCCACTTAAGGCTCAATTTAAAAACCATTATTATTCATTGACTTTTCACATTATGCAATAGTTTAAGAGTAGTTTAATAGGAATACTTTTCATATTCAAGACCACTTCCACAATATAGGGTTGAGGTCATAACCACTTCAAAAGTCACACGTTTAGGAAAATCATAATCCCCTTGTTTATTCACCATACTCATGCACCCCACACGTTCAAACCATAATTAAATCATGAACAATCATATGTAAAACATGGAAAAATATTATTCAATAACTATTCATTATCCTCAACCCATGATTCAAAAACATCATCAATACTATATGAACGACACTTTAAAACATATGATTTTAACAAATTAGAAATTAAGGAAGAGTAATATGCCTGAAATATATAATTTTATGGAGAGAATTCCACCCTTGAGTCCTTAGATAATCTACCTCTTGAAACCCTAAGTATGGCTGCTTGAGAGACTTGAGAGAGTTTTTGAAGTTTTTGATTACGTTTTGCATGAGAAATAATCCTTCTCAAGTGCTTTATGAATGTGGGGTTTTAATTGGGTAAGGAGGGAATTGTCCAAAGTTCCCTTAATTTAAAAACTATAATTTAGTCATTAGTGACTACGGATCACTATATGACTCGTAAGGTTACATTATAACTCGTCACCACGAGTCGTAGCCAAGAAAGTTTCCAGGACACCCATACATTGTTGACCCTATGACTCAATTAGTATGACTCGCAATGGGACTTTACAACTCATAGGGTCTAGTCATAGTCAACACAGAACCCATTTGGGGTAAATACTGAACATCCTACGAGTTGTACCTAATGACTTGTAATGAGTCCTTACGACTCTTAGTGAGCCACTTATACTCAGAGCAGAAATTAGTCACACATTTACTATTTAGATTAAAATTTGAGTCCAATAACTCATCAAGACTCCCTACAACTCTTAAAGGTAAACCGTAGTCAAGGAATTGAGGATAAAATTTAGAAATTTTCAAGGACCAAAAACCTGGGGTGTTACAAGTATTCTGGTCTATTCTCATCTTTTAACCTCCTAAACTACGTATTATAAGTTATCCCAAGGATTAATATAAAGCCTAAACTACTCTTATTCCCGTATTATATTCATAACACATGAAATTACTCAAAGAACATGAGAAACAAGCAACCTCTCTTCTCCCAAAGCATGAAATTTGGATTCTTCATCTTAAAGTTCATATCCTTCAAACTTTTATTCAAGAAGCAAAAGTAATATATATATATAGGTATTCAATGAGGATATAATTTCATCCTCATACCCAAATTATAGTTTTTCAAATTTTGTAACTATGAACTTGGGGTTTTACCTAATTAGGATTCACTTCTTGATATATTTTTCATTCATGAGCATGTTTTCATGATTATTTATGATTCTACTGGCTATATTATAGCATTAAAATTATTCTCATGTCCATGTATTATTTACATGATATTACTTAATATTTCAAGCATATGATCAAGCTATGTATGATGTATCGATTTTCAGGACTATTGAGGATATTTATCATGATTTGATGGGTTTTGGCCTATATTAGTTTGACATGACATGTTTCTTATTAATATTTATTATATTCAAAGACTTGTCATTTTTTGGCTTACTAGCATATTGATATTCAATATTTTAGAATTGTGTTATGAAATTTCACCTTCCATTTAGATTATAGAATATATCGTAGTAGTTGCATTCTTCAGAGGTGCCTAGCTATGATTACCAAATGACTTAGAATATTTATTGGGTGAACACCCAGTCCTTTAATTTTTATGATTTAGAATGCTTTTAGATAAATTACTTATAATTGACTCTCAAATCATCACTATTATTGAGATATCTAGTATTTCTCTTTATATTTAGTTGGGAGTGGTACTTAGCACCAAGCGGACACAGAGATAAAGGATCACCCGTTTGTAAGGTTGAGACTATTAATATAAATCCCTAAGTCCCAAAAATATGATTCCATGATAGGTTATAAAGAATCACCCATTAGATCATTTAGTGGTACCACATCAAATCAACCTTTATACCTTGGCAAGGTACATTAGGCCCTTTGCAATGGAGATTATACACTAAACTCCTTGTTTAGCTGATATGGTTATGTATAGGTTAATAATAGATCCCATAGTTCAAACTCAGTTATTGTATGATTTTGTAATTACTTTATTCAATGCAGTATTGATCATTTACATGTTTATTTACTTGGCCATTGCACCAGTTTACATTCCACTATTTTAGAATTAGTATTTGTACACAACATTTTTATTTTATTTGATTTTATACTACAAATTTCTAGACTATCACTGCATATCATTATTTATGTATTTTATAAATGTTTTAGCTCATGATTCAAAGATTTCACTATGTCTCACAACTTTTACATACAAACATTCTCAAATTTATATTTCAATAAATAATTCACGTCCTCGATTTTAAAGTGTGTTTTTAAGGGTTTTCATGACTAGTTTATATATCACATATTCAGTACATTTAAAAGTAATGATCACATATCTCTTTTTCCTATATTTTTCATGTGATGTAGATGTAGGTGCCTACTATCAGGATCATAATTAGGCAAATCATAGCTCTCAACCAGCAGGTGATGAGTTCTCTTTATTCGTGGACTTAAGTCAGTTTGCAGTTCCAGTATTTCACTTCTATTCTTATGTATTAATTAGGTATATCAGAGGCTTCATAGATAGTATTAGCTGGGGGTCATGTTCCAGCTACCTAAAGTCAGTATTAGCAGAGGGTTCATAGATAGGCACCTGAGTTGTCGTATTCAGTTTCTCTTTTTTAGAATACAGATGTTGTAAACAAACTTTATAATATTAGACATATTGAACCAATTTATTTCATGGTTATGATTCTCTCATCTAGTTTAGCTCTTATAAATATTTTAATCAATTTTGTATACATTATGCCAGTATCATGGGTTAGCTTGGGATCACTTGTAGTTCTACGCACTGTGTTATAACTAGGGGGGATCTCATATAATAACATAACCTTATTTTATGACCCTATAAACATAGAAAACCCACTACGAACATGCATTAACTTGGGGTGTAACAAATTCTTCCCAAATCAGCCTGATCATTGTTTTTTCTATAATTACACACATCACCAGTTGTTTGATAATAACACTTTTTTTTGAATTTGATGGGACTAGAGTATTTGATAAATTAATTTTTTGATTCAAATATTCTTATTTGAATAAAATCAAATCTCGTCAGATTTTGTCCAAGTTTTATATTCAAATCTGCCTTCTATCTTTTATTTTTTTCTCCATTATCGTCTATGGGTTTTGGCTTCTTTTTTAAATTTCTATTTTCTTGTTCATTGCTAGCCTTATTTCTACTGCATTATCCATTTTGGCCATATTTTTTAGTTTCTTATTCCTTATTGCATCTTTTTTGTAGTTCATTGGTCAATTTTGCCTATGTTTTTACTTTTTTGTTAAACTTTTTTAGCTTTCATTATTCCCTTTATATTATAGTTGGTCATTAACTCTCTGTGTTTTTGTTATTATTGTTTTTAGTTTATTATTCGATTTTCCATTTTGTTGGATCAATTATTGCATCTATTTTCAATCTTCTTGTTTTAAAGTTGATTGTTCATTTCAAGTTGTCAATCTATTAATTCTATACTTAGGGCTTGATTTGGTATGTATTATAGTTATTTCTTACTTAGATCAAGGGATGACCATTATGAGAATTAAAAATTATTTGTATAGGCCTTTGATATCATAAGCAACTTCTAAGATTTTAGTGTCTCAGTGATCTAAAATAAGGTCAAGTCTTTGCCAAGGCAAAAAAAGAGGAGCAATAATGGTAAGTGGGTTAGTCTTCTTCTAGGTTGAAAGTGGGTTGTTGGAACATAAGTACAATCTGACTATGCTACTAGGGCAAATACAATATTCTAGACTTAATTGGAACATGCAAAATTTCCAATAGAGGTTGTTATCAATAGATGCTGATCAAAGTGAACTCTGGGCCTCAACTTTTTAACATCTCATCTAAATGATCAAAATCACACTGAAAACCTTGGAACCCAAATCAACTATGACACTAATCTAAAATTGATGTTCCAAAGCTAGTGAAACTGAAGGAATTCTCATATGAGGCTCAGATCTATGGTTATTGAACCAAGTCAACCATTCCAACTCTAAAGTCTTCCAAAATAAAAAATTCACTTAAATTTTAATCAAGCACCTCAAAAATTGTATCACCCACTTCCATAGACCCGAATACCAAAATATAACTACAAAGAGGAATAAAACAGTCAAAATACACCAAAAACCAAAAATCTTAACTAGGATCATTACAGAAGCTGTGAATCTGAAGGTGGAAGGGAATGGGATTTGATAGAAATTATTAAAATTTTGTCTAATTCTAAATGTGTAAGACAACTATGAATACGACATTGGTTTCGATTCCATTGATACTACTCTTGATGATCTTATTTGATCTGAAAGGGGTTCTAACAGGTCCAAACCTATATTGATGCTATTTTAGAATGCTTATATAACAAAGATAGCGACCACAAAATATTGCAAAAATGATTGATTTTTGTTAATTGTATTTTAGTATTTCTTCACTTCCCAATTTTTTACTTATAGTCAAGAAACATAAAATCCTTCTTTTCAAAATTTTCTAGAAACACTATTAGAATGGACGTTTTCAAATTCAAAGCAAATATCATCAATTTATCTATTGCATATTTTGATACTTAAATTGTAGAGCGTCTATTACATCTGATGTAGGACGTAGTGTTAGTGTTCATAACTATTTAACTATTATTACTCATTGAATTGATCAAGATTGAAATTTACAAAAAAAATGCACTAGAGGTTACAAATATGTTTATGCAAAAAAATTGTTACTTATATAGATGCATCTATTGTAGATATGTTACACTGTTATGATCTTATTTCCAAAATTTTGAGTATCACATTGGATAACACTTCAGTTAACACTAAATTTTTTATTTTTTTTAAATCTAGATTTGTCCAATTATTGATTATGCTTTTTTGTATTCTATGTGCATGTCATGTTTTTAGTTTGATTAATAGAATAGTGCTCAGTTATTTGAATGTGGTTGTGTTGATATTCAATATGTCTTTGCTAACCTTTTTAAAACTAATAGAATTCCATACTTCATGAATATAACTAATTTTAAGGGTCCGTCAGTAGATTTTGCATTATGTATCAGTTGTTATCTCTTGTTGCTAGTGCAGGGCTAGAATGCCCTTCCCAATCGCAATACATTTATCATATTTATGATAGGAAAGATGGACCTCTATCGTGTTCACGACCCGAGTATTGCATTTTCAATGAGTTGATTGGGACAGAGTCCCCTTTGTTCTTATGAATATGAGAGAACCCTCGTGTTTGCAGAGAGACTAGATTGGGTTGGACAGTGATCTTTATAGGGATTCTGCAATCGTACAAAAAGAGTTGCCTAGAAACTTTCACTATTTATGAAACTATAAAACTAGATTTTGATATATTTCAAAGGGGATTTCAAGATATAATCATCGGGTAATATTCTACATTAATAATTTACCATTCCACTAATTTCATAATTTTACCTCCAAATCTTGGTTTTTCAACTTAAAATATTTGGATTTTTTAATAAAATTAAAGTTTGATAAATTGATTATTTCAAGATCAAATTTAACTTATTGAACATCTTAAATTATGAATAACGTAATTTTTTAATAAGACTCCAGTTTTTTCCTTGTGGGATTAAGGTTGACTTTTAGTTTGAATTTTTGAGCCCACATTTAAAGTCTAACAAAATGGGTGTCCTTGGTTTTGTAATCTTATATAGAATTCATACTTGAATAAATTGAGATTATTTGGAGGTGATTTAGAAGGGTAAGGCTTCAATTTGATTTTATGGGTCTTCTTTTATGCCAAATTTGGAAGCTATTCAAAAGGACAAGACTTTGATTTGATTTTGTGGATCTTCTTTCAAAAAAAGTTTGGACCTTCTTAAACTCTTCTTTGAAATTCTTATGTATTAGGTGATTTTATTGGGAGTAATGGAAATGGGAGTCCTAAATAGATAAGGTGATGAGTATCTATGCAACTAGCAGTGTATTATAAAGGAATAAAATGGGATTAATTATTTGTTTTAGCTAATTCCCTATGCTTTGTTGGTATCTTGTCATGTGAACAGTGGTTTAGTGATTGTATTGAACTTGATAGATGATGGTAATGATCATATATCCCTTTATGAACAAGATTTTTGAATTATTTGAGTTAAATTGATAAATTTTGGGCTTGTAATCGGCGTTGTTGATGTGAGTATAGCATTGTGAGCCTGGATTTAAGACATTGTGTTATTTCTTATCATTGTGTATCATGCAAACCCACCCATTTTCATATCATATCATTGAGGAAGATGATATTTTGAAAAAAACTAACTTTGAACGACTTGTATTCCCGATCGAGAAGTGTTTCGGGTGGATTTTACTAATTTTACATGCATGGCAACATAAAATGAGTTAATCTTGTGAGAATTATGACTAGTTGAATAAACATCATGGCTTACAAGCATGGTGAAGGTGTAAGTAAGATAAAAAAGGAGTAAGAATTAAGCTCGAGTTTGATCAAAAGTGCTCTTAATAATCTAGATAATTATAACTTGCATTAGGAGGGTTATGAAGAATTCATATAGAGTAAGGGTTAATAGTTAAAATAATTGAGTTTCAAGCGACCTACGACTGTAATTAAGTAAATAAGACAACTCAGGGACAACCTAGTGGTAAGGAACGTAGCAGAGTGGGTAACTAGGTAAGAGTTATAGAATAATAAGGGTAAGGTTAGTAATATCGAGTATGAGTATCCCGACTGTAGTATTAGGAGAGAATTAAGGATGATGTTGTAAAAATGAGTATGGATGTACACAATGATATAGACATATGGACCTATGTATATGTATGAAAATAAGATTGATGTCTCTAGGCTTGTATGTGAACTAAAGAGTTGTAATCACCTTCAGGCACTTTGTCTGATAGTTGATTGCATATGCATATTCATATATGTTGTTGTTGTTTTTGATAAATTATGATAATGATGGTGATAATGATATGCATCTTGAGGTTCATGGTGCTAAAAATAATATTGATAAGACTGAGAAGAGAAAGATATGATGCACACATCTTGATTTTAATCATTTATTCATATTCATTGAATATTTGCTTATGTTTATATGTTATTATTGGTTCCTTGAGTGGACTATTTTATTGATGGAGTGCAAGGTACATTTTATCTCATGTCTAATACTTATTTTCTTAAGTATATAATTGTATAGGCTAGGTATGTAGTGACCCTATCCACAGGGTTGTCAATGTCCTAAGCGTCTTGATGGTTGTAAATCTTGTAGTGCATTACATTAGTTTAGTACTAAAGAAATTGGGTCCAGTCATGTAGTGCCCTTATATACTAAATTAGTGAAGTCTATAGGTTTTTCTAGAGTAGTTTAGGAATTATAGAAACCCAAATAATGAGTTAGGGAAGATGTGACAGATGTAAGTTAGGGTGGATTTTCAAAGACAGAGATATATGAAAATGTTAAATGACAGATAGGTCACAGAGATGCTAAAAGTGTTGTGTTAATAATTTTGTGATTTGGGAATTAGAAATCAGAACTTTAGTTGATTTTATAATTATTTTCTATTTACTATTAATGTTATTTATTTTTAATCATGGTCGATTGATGATTCCTACTAGTACTTGTGATTGCATTGATGCTATGATGAGTGAGCAGATGCTAATATATTTGAGGCTTTTAACTGAGAATAATTGCAAAGTCTTAAGCAACTTTTGTCATTTTTGATCGTTTTAGCTTTGATTTTGCAGTAGAAGCCAAGATGCAAGAGAACCAATAAGGATGGAAGCAAAAGAGTTAAAATATGAAGCAAATAGAAGAGAAGTATGGCTGACGACATTCCTGATAAGTCGTCAGTACTCTGATAAGTTATCAGCTTCATCGTCAGCCTTAGACAGAGATTGGTTTTCGACTAGAGTTCATGATGACATTCCTGATAAGTCGTCAGCCCTGTGATAAGTTATCACAAACACCGTCAACTTTAGACAGAGAATGGACCTTAGCTGAAAGTTGTGATGACATTTCCTGATAAGTCATTAAAGAGTTGATAAGTCATCAGGTTTCATCATCAACCTTAAGCAAGAAGTGCTAAAACTGAAGAAGGAGCTGACGACATTTGTGATAAGTCGTCAAACTCCTGATAAGGTGTCACGAATGTCGTCACTTAATCTAAGAAATTGTTGAACTCTGTGATTTTGTTTCCATAATTAGGGTAAACTATTTAAAACATAGTTTAGGTTTTATAATGGAGTTCTGAACCTATTTTGGGACACATGTATTTTCTTATTTTTCTCTCTAGTTTCTTGGCTTGAAAAACAATTAACTTTGAAGATATTTTCATCAATATTTTGGGATTTCTATTGTGATCTAATCTGAGAATCACTAGTTACTATTCATCTTATGGTAAGTTTATCTTTCAAATTATGAATATATCTAATTGTTTCACTTATTACATTATGGGTGGCTAAATCACTTTAACCCGAATTATGGGATCTATGGGTTAAGTCTTGGTAAGATGCTATATGTTTAAGATTCTAAAGGTAATAGGATTGCTTGATAATTCTACGATTTTAATTATTGTCTACTGGTTGCAAACGATAGATAACACCTTCTTTGATTTGCTTGAGATAAGAAATCAAATATAGTGGGAAGTGAATTATTGACAGGGACTTGGAAACACTAAAATTTCATTTAATAATTGATATTGTAACAAGGTTGATTAACCTGAGGTAAAGTCTGATTAGTAAATATAAATTCCCTAAGTTCGAGAGGATTAGGTAATTAAATGCTTAAGTAGGTCGAGAGACATTTAGGCATAACTTCGATAAAGATAATTTGTTGTCCTACCTACTGTGAAAATCTTGAATCACTGTTAGCATGTAACGCCCCAGAAAATGTGTCCTGGAGTGTCACACGGTGCTTGAGGCTACGAGTAGCCCCAAGCTAACCCTTTGAGCCATTTTCATTCAGTTCAACATAAATCAACAGGATTTCCATAAATAATCCTCAAATATCAATAGAGTAATCATCATCCAAAAATAAAAGAATTTCAGAAATATAACAAAATACGACTTATTAGTCAACTCCAAACATCTATACTAGTCTGACAAGCCTCTAAGAAAATCAATAAAACGAACGAGCCATTGAGACATGCCCCAACTGACTCATACTCAGTTATCAAATGTAAACAATTCCATAAAACCAACATCAGACATCACGTCCTCGAAACATGAGGACTCACCACAATAGAGGATGTAGAACAGCGTGCCCGAAGAATCACTGTTGAACCTGGAACTGAGCACCTGAACCTACATTCCGAGAAAATGCAGCCCACATCCAAAGATGTGGGTTAGTACCAGGGAAAGGAAACGAGTATATGGGGGTGTATGCAGTTATATAAACATCATCATCATAAATATTTATAAGAAATATGCAGGATGTATGAAAGACTCACATAGCCCGAAGAAAATCATCATAATCATGAGAGGATGAACTAAGTACAATAGCACATGTGAGTTATCATATAATTTGTCATTCACTTTCAGTTTATTAAGAATATCAATTCTCATAATGTAAATATCATTTAAATCTTTCGAAAGAATAACTTTCACAATTCCACTTTCAAATCACTTCACTATTCACCATAGACACAAGGAAACACACACACGCTGGGAGATCCTATAACCGACATAAACCATGTGAGCTACATGGAGTCCAATGTTCAACCCACGTTGGGGAGAGCCGTCCTATCCTTGCTATTAGAGTAGGACTATCGATATCAAATCCTCACAAACTAGTGATCACTATATAAATCAGCCTCAGGCTCACTCCTACAGGGGCACTTAGATCTAGGGAAGTAAGGTTACTTTATACCTCCCACTCGGTGCTAAAGATTTTTTCCGGACTTAGCTCAGAACATTTCAAAGATAATCCACAACAAAATAATTTCAGTAATATATAAATATACATCAAGAGCCATGATGCTTCCCATCTATCAAAATCAACCACGTTGTGGATTTCTTTCACACTCGAGTTCAAAACAACTCCATTAAGACCAAAAGGTCAAACATTCAAAATATCTCAAATATTCAACATCAACGTACTTATAACACACTTTCTTAAAAAACACAATTTCCAATGGGGATTCACGACCCAAATATCAAAATCATGATAAATATCGTTCAAGATTCATGCTTTATGTCTCCACACATGTAAATTCATCTTTAAAAATCATAAACATCAAGATTTCATAATAATCATCATAAGATATGGGTTCATGCTTCAAATTCGTAAAAGTCAAATAAAAATTATGCCTTTATAAAGAAAATTACTTTTGGGCACAAGAACAAAAGAGATTTCTTGTTGAGAAACCCCACATACATTAAATGATGAACTTTAGATCGATACTCATTTTTGAGATGTTAATCATGCCTTTTAATGATGGTTATTAGAGTTCTTGAACTAGGAACTTGGAATCTTGAATAAATTTGCAGAATTAATGGTGAACTTTGGAGGTTCTTGAAGTTGGATGTAGGAGCTTAGGGTTTTCTTTTTGAGGGAAATTGATGAAATATAACATATAATGCTTCTAATAGGCTTTAATATAGGGTTTGGACAGATTTTGGGTGAGGAGTGATGACCAAAACGCCCCTAAAAAATCAAATAATTCTCGAATCTGTCCTTTGATGGACTATTTTGATAGTCTGAAGTAGATCAACCATAACGTTTTACTCCGATATCTGAATTGGATGAAACTAATTTCATTAGAAAGAGGACTCTTGTATCTTTCCGTTGATATATAGTATCTCACTCAGATCATTGTGTACGGGGAGTTATGATTATTTGAAATTGACCCAAAAATTCTCTTTTGATAGGCTGAAGTAGATCGACCATAACTTTTTGATCCGATAGACAAATTAGATGAAACCAATTTCATTGGAAAAAGGACTCGTAGAGATTTCCGTTGATATATATTAGATCATCCAAATCATTATGTACAAGGATTTATGATCGTTTAAAGTTGGATAAAAAATACGCCAGGCTTCGGTACTTTTTCCTGCACGTTTTACTGTTCACTACTATTCACAGTTCAATCGGAATGTTCATAACTCATCGCTCGGGTGTCTGTTTTGGATGATCCACATATCATTGGAAAAATTATTTGATACTCTATGCAATGATGGGTCACAATCTAAGACATTCTACACAAAAAAATTTATAATTCATTCTAGAAGATAGAACCCAACACGTTTATGCACAAAATTTCAACGAAAAATTTCTCGGGGTATTAGATAGCATCTGTCAAGTACTAAAACCCATAGTGATCATAATTCTAGTTTTCCATAAACCCTTGGTTACAAACACTGAAACTAAAGTGACTAATAATTATTGGCTATTCTCTAAAACCCCTATTTTATCTTTTTATATCATCTGTTGGAATTCAACTTGTAGCTATAGTTTCAAATTAGTTTAATTTCCACTCACATTATTCTCTGTGGATTCGACCCTGACTCCAAAAATTAGGTAAATATATTGACGACAACCACCTTGCACTAAATTGATGTGTAAGTTGAGCGTTATCAAAAATGGTGTCATTGCCGGGGAACCAAATGGGTAGTAGCATATGATGTACCTTTGTGCCATGTGTGTGTGAGATACTACCTAGTTCCCATTGTGTGTTAAATCCAAAACTTACTCGATTGGTCTTGCTTTGGTTGTAGGATAGCGGTTAGGAAAGGATCATAGGTCGTTGTTGATATTAGTCCACTTTTAGCCTAAATGACCTTTCATGTATAAATAATATCCCTTGATCCTGATTTTTAACCTGAATGCCTATTCTTTTTATTATACCTATCACCTTCCCATTTGTATCATAATGAACCTGTTTTGGCCCTGGTCCTCCTTAGACATTATGCACTTTAACTTAGGCAAATAGCCTAAGTTGAGGGTGGCTACCATACGGATGTTTGATGTAAAATGAGTATGAAGAAAATTAGAATAAGAAAAGAATTAAAAGTTGGGTACGGTAAAAAATAATAAGGAAAGAAAAGTTGTGAAAAAAAAGAAATGATTGTCAAAAAAAACCGCACCCATCCTGAATATGTGTGATCAAGAAAAGAGAAGAATAGAAAAAGGCTAATAAGTAAAATCCTAAAAGCTAGTGTAGTGTCAAGGAGGCTTAGACACTTTAAATATCATCGAGTACATACTAGCCCCTAGCCTACATTACAAGCCTAAGAGAAGACCTATAGTTATCTTAGTTGACCTGTCTGAAAGTCTTAATAATGAAAATAAGGGCAACCCTATGGTATTCGACATACATTGATTGGAACTTCATTCTGAGAGTGAGTGTCTGGTGATTTTCCCCATGGTTACATATGTAATATCTGATATAAGTGAAGTGGGACTTCATTGTAGTGAGGGGACACTGGTTACATTGCTAGTTGCTAACTGGTTTGGATAGTGTAAGCTTGATACATGCATGGTTGTTGTTGCTGAATTGATGCCATATCTTGATTCCTGTGTGTCCCATTGTTGTTCTTCAGTAGCATACACTGTTGATTTAGAATTAATTGACCTTGGAGAAGGTAAAGATGGTTTTGAGATAATATGGATGATTGACTGCCGAATGTACTTTGTATCCTCTTGGTTGTGTTTTAGTTGCTTGAGGAAAAGCAATTATTTTAAGTTGAGGATGTTGATGTGTGAGCAGATGCTAACACATTTGAGGCTTTTAACTGAGAATAATTGCAAAGTCTTAAGCAACTCTTGTCATTTTTGATCATTTTATCTTTGATTTTGCAGTAGAAGCCAAGATGCAAGAGAACCAACAAGTATGGAAGAAAAAGAGTTGAAATCTAAAGAAAATAGAAGAGAAGTATGGCTGACGACATTCCTGATAAGTCGTCAACACTCTGATAAGTTATCAGCTTTATCATCAGCCTTAGACAGAGATTGGTTTTCGACTGGAGTTTGTGATGACATTCCTGATAAGTCTTCATCCCTGTGATAAGTTATCACAGACACTGTCAACCTTAGACAGAGAATGGACCTCAGCTAAAAGTTGTGACGCCATTTCCTGATAAGTTGTCAAAGAGTTGAAAGTTGTCAGGTTTTATCATCAATCTTAAGCAGAAAGTTCTAAAACTGAAGAAGGAGCTAACGACATTTGTGATAAGTCGTCAAACTCCTGATAAGGTGTCACGACTATCATCACTTAATCTGATAAATTACTGAACTCTGTGATTTTGTTTCCATAATTAGGGTAAACTATTTAAAGCATAGTTTAGGGTTTTCTAAAGGATTTCTGAACCTTTTTTGGGACACATATATTTTGTTATTTTTCTCTCTAGTTTCTTGGCTTGAAAAACAATTAACTTTGAAGAGATTTTCATCAATATTTTTGGATTTCTATTGTGATCTAATCTGAGAATCACTAGTTACTATTCATCTTATGGTAAGTTCATCTTTTAAATTATGAATACATCTAGTTGTTTCGCTTATTACATTATGAGTGGCTAAATCTCTTTAACCTGAATTATGGGATCTATGGGTTAAGTCTTGGTTATATTCTATGTGTTTAAGATTCTAAAGGTAATAGGACTCCTTGATAATTCCAAGATTTTAATTATCGTCTATTGGTTGCAAATGATAGATAGCACCTGCTTTGATTTGCTTGAGATAAGAAATCAAATATAGTAGGAAGTGAATTATTGACAGGGACTTGGAAACACTAAAATTCCATTTAATAATTGATGTTGTAACAAGGTTAATTAACCTGAGGTGAAGTCTGGTTAGTAAATATAAATTCCCTAAGTCCGAGAGGATTAGGTAATTAAATACTTAAGTAGGTCGAGAGACATTTAGGCATAACTTCGATAAAGATAATCTGTTATCCTACCTACTGTGAGAATCTTGAATCACTGTTAGCATCTGTCAAGTACTAAAACCCATAGTAAGCATAATTCTGGTTTTCCATAAACTCTTGGTTACAAACACTGAAACTAAAGTGACCAACAATTATTGGCTAATCTCCAAAACCCCAATTTTATCTTTTCGTATCATCTATTTGAATTCAACTTGTAGCTATATTTTCAAATTAGTTTAATCGCCACTCACATTGTTCCCTGTGGATTTGACCCAACTCTAAAAGTTGGGTAAATATATTGACGATGACTGTCTTGCATCAAATTGACATGTAAGTTAACATTATCATGCTACATTTACTATATCTCCAATCTGGGGATATACCCATGGTGCAGGTCAGTTTGATTTTCTCTAGCAGCAAAGGTCATTACTCTATCACAACTCCTATCCTCTTGATCTTGCATAGATGCTGGGTCTTGGAGACTCTTGTTCCTTATGTAGTGCTCTTGCACCTATTTAGGCTAGTTTTTGGGATTTATTATTGATTATTTTTTGCATTACTTTTACGTATCAAATGTATTAAACTAGATACATACACATAGATACACATATGTGTGTATATATATGAGTTAACTAAATTAATGGGTTAAATAAAGGATTAGTTAACTAAATGAATAATTAAATAGTAAGAGTTCTCCTATCTAGGGTAGGGTCAGGTAGGTACCCGTATGATCCATGGCTTGGGTCATGACAAAGTGATTGATGCTCACTTAATTGGCTTTATCTAGCCTTGGTTCTTTCCAACATTATGTTTCCTTCACCAAGGTGGGCCATACCATTGCCTAAGTACGAGGTAGGTCGCCAAACTATGCTTTTCATCCCCAAAGTAAGCAATCTTTCCTATGAACATGGTTTTCTCAGCGCTCCAAGATATCATCCATATATGAAAGCCCATCCTATTATGCTCCACAAACTGAATCCAAGCTACTACCATCGCTTTTGTAGCTTAGGTATAGGTTTAGTACAAATTGAGCTAACCTTGCTAGCATCACCTAGCTAGATAGACCGAACAACAGGTGTATACTGTTATATGCTACATCAAATTGCATAATCTCATATTATCCATATGATTGTTTCACTGTACTTTAATATGGTAATTGGTGATTTACTGATATCATACTATGTTGAAAGATGGTCTTGTTTTCCCTTATTATTGAGATATATTTGGTAGACTAGGTGTGACCTTCCTGAGTGCATGTTATGTGGTTGTTTTGGATGGTTGATTTTGGTATTTCCCATTACTTTGAATTATGGTCAGTCGATGATGCAATTGAGTACATATTTTTTTTGTACTCACGCTTGTTATTTTTTGGACCTTATGTGCAGGTACCAAGTCGGTGGTCTCCAGAAATTGATCTTGTGGTTGCATGGTGATTACTTCACAAAGATTTTGAGGTAGCAGTTGATGATTTTGGTTGCCCTAAATTTCCTCTATATTTTTGTCTTATGATATTCCTCATTCTATATAGCTTTGGACTATTCATTGTATTAATTATGTTAGAGACTTGTACCCGTGACTATCCAACCTTGGGTATTTGAGATTATCATACTCCATTATCTATTTTGAGACCATTCGAGTTTTATTGTTAGTTTTTTTCCCACTTCTTTATTAGTTGGGTTAATGTCTTAAATTGAGTTAGGCTTACCTGTCGTTATGCATATGATTGGTGCCATCACAGTTTCAATTTTTAATCGTGACAATTTCTATACTTAAATTGTTTATACATTTATTTTAAATGACATGGACTTTTCCTCCGTTATGAGTAAAAGTATTGCCACAAAACTAAAATTTAAGGGCGTACACCCCTAGGACTGTAATGATTGTCATTTTCTGTATTTTTGCTTATTTTTAACGATAGACCTTTCCTATAGCTACCCCAAGTCATGTATGACTTGCTGAAACTAACAATTTGTTAACAAGTAATTTGTTTGGTTTTTAGAGCCAATTCCCAGTTTTGGAGTCTTCGTTGGTTTAAATTGTCTACCGGGCAAAAACTTTAGTCAAATGACCACTTATGTCAACTATGACTATTCCAACAACTTTGTAATCTCAGTTTTAGGCTAGGTGGACCTTTGATTTGGATCCCAAGGCACCCGAGCTTGTTTTGAGCTATTGGTCAAAAGTTAAAAAAGTGGTAAATTGGGTGTGGGACCTACTTTTTGTCAAAACGACCTTAGATACCATTGAGTATGAAACTTTGAATTTGAAAGGGTAGCATAGTTTGTTTGTGTATACAAGATTTTGAATGAATTCTTAGGGGTTAACGAAGACATGGCAATTTCTAAGTCTTAACTAGTGTTGCTGAACTCGTGTCCGCAAGGCACCAATCAGGATAGCGATTTGTCCACCAGCAGTGAGTATCATGAAAAAAACACCTATCTCATAAAATCGACTTCCTCTGGAAATGGACAGTTATCATAAAAGCTATGTCCTAAGTCGATAATGTGACTTTTGTCTTTTGGCCTGGTATTGTGATTGTGAATGTGTCACGACCTGAGATAACCCATGAACTAGCATATAAAATAAATACTGAAGGAATGTACCAAAATTTTGGGTGGAAACTAACTGAAATAAACTGAAAGGAATAATCATAAGATCAAAGTAAATATTGTCTGATGATATTCCATGAAACTAAAAGGAAACATGTCTAATTGTCTGACTATCTAAAAGTCTCTAATACTGATGAGTTGTTAGGACAGGACCTTAACTAACTCTAAGTAACTAAAATAAGATAAAGTACTGAAATGAATAGCTAATAATATAACTAGCCCTCGATTGATGAGGACTACCAAAGTTGTAGCTGAGCGATGTGTGAATGTGCTAAAGGCGGTCCAGGTACTAAGTGTTTGAACCTATATTATGAAACAATATAGCACAAAGAAGTATGTGATCATTACTTTGAATGTACTAAGTATGCGAGATAAAAAGCTAGCTAATATACATATATACGAAACATGAAAGCATAAATATGAAAATCAAATGCGAGACCAAGTATAAACATGTATTGGGCATCTGAATAACTGAATGACTGAATACTGAACACTTGGTTATGCAAACCTGAACTGAACATAATTTGAATACTGAACTGAGGACTTTGGGAGCAATATTTTACTGACATGCCCTAATCTGAGCTAATCAAGGTCTTCCTTATAACCTCAGTTGGAAGGGTATTGGTACCTTTCCAAGGATAACAACACTGGCTGGCGTGTATCCACTAAACTGATGTCTCGAAGGATTAGGGTGTCAAGCCTAAACTGATGGGTGACCTCTTATAACCTACAGTGGCAACTTATTTCTAGAACTCAAGGACTGCTACTAATGGTCTCTGCCTAACTGACAGGGAGTCACCATCCCTGCATTCACTAGCTGCTAAGTATTATTCCTAACTAAATGGCACTGAAGTTTAACCAAAACATGAACTACTATATAATATGATTAAGTCATGGTATTCTAAACGTACAATGCACACATAATATGAAGTAATCATGAACATGTCCTAGTTATTGGGTGTTCATCACATACCAGCTCTGTCTAATACAGTTGGACATGATAACAATTTTGGAGCATGATAATGATGTTTCACAATTTAAAGCCAACAACTCAACAACCTGTCATGATGGGGAAAATTCATGATTTTGAAACATAGGGAACCAATAATCTCAGGGAAAACACATATGCATGGTTTGGTTACACACATAAACTAATAGGAGTAGAAAATCTCATATTTGACCTAGAACCCAGTTAAAGGGAAAAAGAATTGTACTTGTAAATTTAGGGAGTTCTTAGCACTCAGTGTGTGGAAGGAACCCACTGATGAAATCCCACATACCTGAAAGCAAAACCAATGAAGAAATCTTCCTGAAACTTGAACATGCTTGATGAACCCTAGCTGGCTTTGGGAGATAAAAAAATTACTTTTTTTATATAATGACTTATTTCTGAGTTATGAGAGGTTAAGGTAATGTTTACCCTTGATAAATGATTATTTAGGGGCTTAAATGATGTGGGTTGGGTTAAAAAGCGGGTGAAATTTACCAAACTGTCCTTGTTAAAAACGTGCAGGAATTTTGGTACTAGTCGTCATAGCTCACCCTACGAATCATACCCTTTGGTCACGATCGTGGTATGAGTCGTGACCCGAGGTTCTGAGGTATGTACTTTTCACTACTAAGGTGATGACTCCCCCTCCTAACGACTCATAAGGTCTGACTATGAGTCGTTAGGAGCAATTATAGTCTGAGACTCAATTTCTGGGTTCATTTCTACTAAGGTGAAGAGACCACCTAACAACTCGTTGTCACTGATAACAAGATTATGAGTCATCGAGTCTAGTTATTACCCCTAGGCTGAAGTTTGAGAGCTTTACTGGAGTGTAAATGACATACACATAATGAATCATTATGTCTGGTAACAACACATCACCAGAGTTGTCGTCACTGCAGTGTGACAGGCCCTTAGGAAAATTTCAACAACTTTTTGCCATGACGTCGGATTAAGGTGAGACTTACGGCCTTAGAAAAATAATTCAATGGCATATATTTTGATGGGTCTAGGGCTTGAACTTGGGGTGTTAGAGGATGCAACATCATGAATGAGACTCACGTGTGCATGGGAAGGGTTAAAATACCACCTTTTTAGCCCCCTTTTAC
This sequence comes from Capsicum annuum, assembly GCF_002878395.1. Classification (NCBI taxonomy): domain Eukaryota; kingdom Viridiplantae; phylum Streptophyta; class Magnoliopsida; order Solanales; family Solanaceae; genus Capsicum; species Capsicum annuum. The sequence continues at coordinate 53,791,952 of NC_061113.1, read as the reverse complement.
CTATTTCTCATCCATTTTATAGACTATTAACCCTAAGGAATAGGATAGCTTGGAAATAGTATTGTGGGTGATTTTGAGAATGGTAACAAAGATTTATTTCACGATTTTCCTTCAAATTTATGGTAAGATTTCTTTATTTTCATGGTTTATTTCCCCTTTTCTCCATCTAAAATCCCCAAACCTTGGTGACTTGATTTTAGTATTAATATAGCTCATAATTCACCCATTTTGAAGGTTAATTACTCCTTCAATGTATGAGGATGTTAAGTTGTTTTTGAAAATATGATTTTCGTAATTGGGCCCCCCACATAGGATTTTTGCATAGTTTTGGACCTGAAGCACAATAGTGCAATATGGGTATCATTGTTATCATTTTGATGACTAGATTTTGATTTTGATAGTGTGGTACCTTGCGGAAGCTTCTCAGAAGGGAAAATTGGTGATTTAGCTAATTCTTTGAGCTTTGTTCGGCGTCCAGGTAGGCTAGGTTTTTCCTTCTTAATAGATTAAGCTATGTCATTATATATTTATGATATTATGTTAGATTTGGGATGGGTTCTAGGTACTGATAACAAAATTTACAATTCTTGGGCTAGTTGGATCTCTTAGGCTATCCAAAAATCATAATTTAGGTGTATTTGGAATAGTTGCTTAGGTCCTCAGTAGAATTTCTATCTTAGGGCTAATTAAGGCTTGCTTACTATCTAAAATTGTATCTAGATACCTTAGCCTAGCCTAGGGTAGAGTTTACCTTATAATGTGTTTTGGTGATTAGAAATGGGCTTTTGACCCCCTTATGATAAGACTTTAAGTAGTTTTGGTAGACCTTTGTATGCTCATTATATATCTTGAAACACTCATTATGTGGCTTGGTGAGATAAGTACTTAATGGTCATGATAATTGGATATTGGGAGTTGATTCTAAATACGGTAAAACCTGCTGATTTTGATACTGACGATATATATAGATTGGTTTGAGTTTAGCTATTTATTATGTTAATGATGTTATATATAATGATTTGATTCTAGCTATTAATTATGATAAAGATGATATATATACTTGTTCTAAACCATTTATATATTATGATAATAATAATAATAATAATAATATATACCGGTTTGAGTTTGGCTATTGATTATGATAATGATGATATATACCAGTTTGAGTCCAACTATTGATTATGAAAATAATGATATATGTACCTGTTCAAGTCTAACTATTGATTATGATAATGATGATATATAACGGTTCGAGTCTGACTACTGATTACGATATTGATGATATACATATATATACCAATTTGAGTCTGGATATTGATTATGGTATTGAGGATATTGACATCGGTTGAAGTCTGATAAGGGGAGATGTTCATAGTATGGCATGATACGGATGGGTTCCCAGTGATAGCATGAGGGTTTGTAGATTATGTTTTCTCAATTATTTGTTTACCTTGATTGTACTCTCTAAGCTAATGGATGCCTACATTGGGTTATTTACTTTTTCGCACTTATTGGCTTATGAGGGCCAATATTGTAGTTATATTGTAAGTTCCTTATACTAGGGTATCGGTTTATGTATTTAATTATTTATGACAATGTTGGAGTTATGCTCAGGTTTAACTTTCTTTTTGACTTAGTTATGTTATCTTGCATCGTATCGTATCTATATCATGGTTTAGCTCAATCAACCAAACATGGTTTTGTTACTCACACTACACTTTTGTACCTTTTTGGTGCAGATCCGGGTACTAGTTGTCATCGCTAATACGATGTTTGTGTTTAGTTGATTATGGAGATTGGGTGAGCTCTTAGAGCCAGAGTTACCCTTTTTTCTTCTAGTATCTATGTCTACTCTTTTTTTTTCTAGATAGATTGTATTCACTATTCTAGAACTTATGGTTTGTTTTAGTAACTTTTGTACTTACTCTACAAGGACGTGGGATGGTTTTCTATGTTATGGCTACTTTTTTTACTACTTCTATTATATTGCTTATTTATGAGTTGTTTTGTCTATTTATCCTTTTTGGGGAATTTTCCGCCAAGTTAGCAAATTGCATATTTCTCCAGGATATAGTTCATCTTACCAACTGGTAGGATTTATTAGGTGCCATCATGACTCGTAAATTGGGCCGTGACAAATTGTTATCACAGCCTAGCCTTCAATGGTATTGTTGACAAAAGAGCAAGTGTCTAGTAGAGTCCCATAGAGTGGAACGATGACATCTGTTTCTCATGTTTCAGAGGATATAGGACATTCTTAGAAGTTCTTCACTTCCTTCACTCATTTCATGCTAAGTTTCTGAGTCAATTTCTAAGGCATTCATTTAGTTTCACTCTTTTGCACATGATACCGCTACACAAGATGAGGGTTTCAAGACCAAGCCTAGGGATCCTGCTGCTATTTATGAAGACCTAGAGGCTATGGAAAACCTCAATATGTGTCTGCATTTAGGGGCCAGGATAGAACGCCTCCACCAGACCCTATTCCCACTCCAAATCTAGAGATTCTTTCTCCTCAGCCAGTGGAGGGCTAGGGACCAGCCTAGGTTCCATCAGGATTTATTTCTTCTTCAATACTCAGGGATGCTTTGGTTCAACTTTTTTGTTGGTTGGTGGTGCACCATCTGATGGGGCATATTCTATAGATTATATTGGTACTGAGGTGGGGGAAAAACCTATAGTTGTGGCTCTTAGAGTTGAGGTCCCTCCTACACGATAATTGCTCAGTCGCTAGTTTCTCAGCTAATGGTTGCCCAACCTGCTATGTCTGCCGAGGAGCAGAAAATGTTAGGTAGATTCTTTAGATTGGCTCCACCTAGGTTTTATGGTGCATTAGGCAAGGATGAATACGAGTTTTTGATTTCTTGTGAGGATAATCTTCATAATTTAGGCCTATTTGAGACTCGTGGTGTGGACTACACTAATTTCCAGTCAGACTTAGTAGCTTAACATTGGTGAAGAGGTCATCTTGATTCCAGGAAAAATGGATCTTTCTCTTTATGATGGGCTCAGTTCTCTAAGATCTTCTTATAGAAGTATATGCCATTCATCCTTAGGGATCTTTCAGGGGATGAGTTCTTAAGATTGGAGCATAGTGATCTTAGGTGAATTTATGCACCTAACACTTGTTATCCGACCTTAATTAGACTTGTTTTGAGGACATCTTGTGTGATTAATGAGTAAATCTTGATATAATTCACAATATAAGTGTTAAACTACATTATTATAATGTTTAAGGTGTGTTTCAAACATTTTTGGAATCAATTTGGTCACTTAGAGTTTAGATGAGAAAACTAGTGCTACTAGATTGAGCTATGTGTTGTTCTAGTTCATCTCGATGGATTATAGTGTGAGTAATGAGTTACTAATGTTATAAGTGTGTAATAATTTTTGGAATAACTTGTTTATAGTTTTTTAAGGTTCAATTGAAACAAGCCAAGAGTCAAAACTAAGTTAAAGATCAAAAGGACAAAACTAGTACTCTTAACTTAAGTTACTAGTTCATTGTCTTGGATTGTATGTTGTTGAGATCTAATTCGTGGTGTTTTATGATATAGGTTGCTTTTTAAGTTGATAATGATGATATATGGATGACACACAAGCTGCAAATCAACTGGAAACAACACCACAAGGGTTGGAATAGATGGACAAACACATGGGACAAAACGTGACCAAAAATAGACGCTTTGGAATCATTGGTGTGCCATGTTATCAATTATCAATTGTAGTATCTCACCGCTATAAAGGAGTGGCACGACCCTAAGTCAAAAATGGCAGCCTTGGTTCAAGTATAATAGGACACTTAATTGTTATGTTTCACACCTTAGACAACCTTGGGACTTTAAGGGAGGTTGGATAACACTTAAAATAGGGTTTTTCTTACATTAGTTTTGTTTTTTTTTTTATGTATTTTAACATGTATTTATTCATTATGATTATTGTTACGTCCATGATTGTCTAAACACTCTTTTTCGGGATTAAGTCCAAGAACATGAGTATTATGGTTATGAATTAATTTCGTTTGGTCATTTATTTATCCTTTTTATCCCTATTTTAAGGATTCATGACACTTATAATTCATACATAATCATCTTATGAACCCGGAAGGGGGAATAAGAGAATAGAATATGGGATAGATAAAATAGGATTGTAATCTTATAATTGAATAAAGTCATTTATGACTTTTTGGAACTGATAGTTCGGTTACCAAGCAGTTCATTTAGTTTTTAGAGCCAATTCTCCTTTTTGGAGTCTTCGTTGGTTCAAATTGACTATTAGGCAAAAACTTTAGTCAAACGACCTCGTATGTCAATTCTAATGTTCCAACAGCTTTGGAATGTTAGTTTTAGTCTAGGAAGACCTTTAGTTTGTGTCCTAAGGCACTCGGGCTTGTTTTGATCTATGGTCAAAATTTAAGAAATGGTAAGTTGGGTGTGGGATCCAATTTTCATCTAAACAACCTCAGATGAAAATTTTGACTGTATCAATGAGGTTAAAATATTGAATTTGATAGGGTGGCATACTTTGTTTGCATATACAAAATTTTGAATGAAACTCGGGGGGTTGGCAGAATTTCCAAGTCTTAGTTAGTGCTAGTGCACTCGAGTCAGTGATTTACTAATCGTGATAGTGATCTGTCCACCAGTAGTGAGTATCGTGAACATGACATCTATGTTGCAAGAGCGAATCCCTCTGGAAGCAAACAGGTATCGCAAAGTGATTTCTGGTGTTGCGAATGCGACTTCTGTCTCTTGGCCTGGTATCACGATTGTGAATGCCAAATCAAGGACGCGACTCCCGTGTACTAGGGAGAGGTATAAATACCCCTCTTTAGCCTCTTTTTGCCATTTCTCATCCATTCTCAAGAGTTTTAAACCCTACAGTGTAGGATATCTTATAAATAGCATTGTGGGTGATTTTGGGAGCATGAATAAAGATTTATTTGACAACTTTCCTTCAAATTTGTGGTAAGATTCCTTTATTTTCATGGTTGATTTCCCCTTTCCTCCATCTCAAATCCCTAAACCTTGGTGACTTGATTTTAGCACCAATATAGCTTGAAATTCACTTATATTTAAGGGTAATTACTACTTGAGCATGTAGGGACATTGAGTTTGTTTTGGAAATGCATTTTTCATAAATGGTCCTCACATGGGATTTTTGTATAGTTTTGGACCCGAAGCACAATAGTGCAATATGGTTATCATTGTTTTAGTTTAGATGAGTAGATTTTTATTTTGATAGCATGGCACCTTGCAGAATCTTCTCAGGAGAGAAAATAGGTGATTTAGCAGATTCTTCAAGCTTTCTTCAGCATCCAGATAGGCTAGGTTTTCCCTTCTTCATAGATTGAGCTATGTCATAGTATGTTTATTATATTATGTTAGATTTGGGATGGGTTCTAGGTGTTGATGACAAAATTTACACTACTTGGGTTAGTTGGACCTCTTAAGCTATCCGAAAACTACAATTAGGTATATTTGGCTTATTTGCTTAAGTGTTTAGCAGAATATTTATATTAGGGATAATTAAGGCTTGTTTACTATCTAAAAATGGATCTAGATACCTTAGGATAGTATGGGTTAGAGTTTACCTTCTAATGGGTTTCGGGGATTAGAATGGGCTTTCGACCCACCTTAGGACAAGACTTGAACTAGTTTTTGTAGACCTTTGCACGCTCGTTATATATCTTGAAATGCTTATTATGTGGCTTGGTGAGGCTAAGTACTTAATGTTCATGATGGTTGGATATTGGGAGTTGATGCTAAATATGTAAAAACCCAGTGATTTTGATATTAATGGTATATATATACCGGTTCGAGTCCAACTATTGATTATGATAATGATGATATATATACCGATTTGAGTTTGGCTTTTGATTATGATAATGATGATATATATACCGGTTCAAGTCTGGCTATTGATTATTACAATAATGATATATATACCTATTCAAGTCCATCTATTGATTATGATAATAATGATATATATACCGGTTCAAGTTCGGCTATTGATTATGATAATGATATATATATATATCAGTTTAAGTCTGGCTATTAATTATGATAATAATGATATATATACCGGTTTGAATCCGGCTATTGATTATGATATTGATGATAAACATATATATACCGGTTTGAGTTCGGCTATTGATTATGTTATTGAGGATATGAATATTGATTGGAGTTCGGTAAGGGGAGATATTCTTAGTATGACATGATAAGGATGGGTTCCCAGGGATAGCATGAGGGTTGGTATATTATGGTTGCTCGGTAATTTATTTACCGTGATTGTACTCTTCAGGCTTATAGAGGCTTGTGTTGGGTTATTTACCTTTCCATACTTATTGGCTTATACGGGCCGATTTGTAGTTATAATTGCATGTTGCTTATATTATGGTTTTGGCTTATATATTTAATTGTGTACAACGATGTTGTAGTTATGCTCAGGTTTCTCCTTCTCTTTGACGTAGTTATGTTATCTTGCATCTTATTGAACCTATATCATGATTTAGCTCCATCGGACGATGATGCATACTTATTACGTGGTTTTGATAATCATACTACACTTTTATACCATTTTGGTGCAGATCCGAGTACTAGTTGCCGTCGTTGATATGCTATTCGTGCTGAGTTGATTATTGAGATTAGGTGAGCTCTTAGAGCTGGAGGTACACTTTTTCCTTCTAGTTATCTATGTCTAGTCTTTTGTTTCGAGACAGATTGTATTGACTATACTAAAACTTATGGTTTGTTGTAGTAGCTCTTGTACTGACTATACTAGGTCGTGGGATGGTTTTCTATGTTATGGTTGCCTTTTTTTACTATTTCTACTATCTTGCTTATTTAACAGTTGTATTGTCTATTTCACCTTTTTGGGATATTTCCCACCAAGTTAGCCCATTGCAAATAGCTCTAGGCTATGGTTTGGCTTACCTACTAGCGCGATTTAGAGGAGTCATCATGTAAATTGGGTTATGACAAATTGGTATCAGAGCCTAGCTTCAACAATATTGTTGGTACAAGAGCAGGTGTCTAGTAGAGTCCCATAAATTAGAACGATGATGTCTGTATCTTAACATTGGGAGGCTACATGGGAATATTCTAAACATGAGCATTCAACAAATCATGAGATTTACTTGAGTAGGACATGGGAAACTAAAATTCATAGCATGAGGAAATCAAATCTTGCATGGGATCATACATGGACTGAATTTAATTTAAATCACCATGAAAACATGAAATTCAATCTTTCTTGAACATATAAAATACCATAATGATAGAAAGTTCATTCTTTAATTGAAAGAAAAGGGTTTTTGGGATCCACGGGTGAAAGGGACCATGGATGAATACCCCACATACCTTAAGTTTCTAAAATTGAGAAATAAACACTATTCTTGAAGCTTTCTTGAACATTCTAGAACTTGGAAAACTTGGATTCTTGATTCCTTGGGGAAAAAGGAATTGAATTTGTTCTTGAGGAAAGGAAAGGATTTTTCTTTAGAGGGATTTGGAAAAGAAAGGCCAAAATGACCTAAAAGATGCCCAAATTGTGTTATGGGTAATTGGGTTGAGGGGGGAAAATACCCAATTGCCCTCAATTATTTAAATCAAAAAAACTGGACGCAACTACGTCCGTTGTACTGGTTTTGACGAAAATATCATAACTTTTCTCTTGGGTATCGAATTCAGGCAAAATTGGTATCGTTTGAAAGCTAATTCAACTATATACAATTTGATGGGTCTTGATTTTAAAAATTTCGCATATATGAAAAGTTATATACTTCAAAGTTGACCCTAGTAGAATCAAATACCAAAATTTGGCCAAATCAAAGGGTCTTAGCTCAACTCTGTTCTAAGTGATTCCTATTAACATTTTTCACCTCATAAGCACTTCACACACTAGGATAAAGATCATGAAAATGGAATTCAATTATAAATCAAGAACTAGACTCAACACATTCACCACAATGCAGTCAGCATGCAATTGGGGCTAATGCCGCGTCGCGGGTCTATCGCAATGACCCACTAGTTCCATGATCCAAACATGCCCCAAACCTTGTCGAAAAAATCCAAAATTCCCCTGAGGCATACTTCTTATATCCCTAAACATAAATTATCTCAAAAACTAATGTATCAGGGTTGGGAAGGTCAAAATAAAAATCCTCAAAGTTTAGGGTTCTTAAAGATGACAAAGTTCCCAACACTTAGTGAAAATTTCAAGCCTTAAGACCCTTGAGCATGCAACTAAAAGTTGAATCGAGCTAAGAACAGTACTGGGTAGTACAATATCTCTCCCTTAGGATCATTCGTGCTCGAATGAGACTGGTTAGACTGAGATTACTGTGCTAAGGTAACTGAAATCATATACTGAACATGCATAACTTGGAACATGATTCCATAACTAATTTTGAGCATGATACCTAAGCTGAACTGATTTCGTGAATACATGTAGTGACATAGAATGGTTACAAGGCTGAGATAGAAACAAGAGAGTCAACTTATGAGTAACCATTATCTCAAGCTGGATTTGGTTTCATGAAGAAAAGCTGAGAGGTTTAGGACATAAAAACTTGAGATATTACAATATCTTCCCCTTGGGATCATTCATCCCTCAAATGATACTAGCTTGGCTAAAATACTAAGGAAAGACTGAGATGATGCACGGGGCACTTATGAACTGAATCGTGATTGAATATCTAGAATCTAAAACACAATGCATGAACTAAACTGAATTTACAATTTACAGGGATACGAATAAATTACCTCTTGGAATGGCCATACTCATGAAACTTCAGATAGTAAGACTACATCAAAAAATGGAAAACTATACGAGCATATTTGTTTGATTGCTAAACTGAATTGTTGCTATATGGACTAACTCATACTGAAAGTTTATACTCTACTGGAGTATTTCTTCAACACTCTTTAAAAGAAGTTCTAATAACGTTAAGGAGCAAAGAATTTCTTGAGCATAATCAGAATAAGATATCTGAGTAAGAAATCTTAATATGGCTACAATTCTGTAATATGGAACATAAACCTATAAAACATAAGATGGAATAGAATTACTAGGCCTTAGGCAATGCAACTTCCCAACTCAAGCTTATCCTCGCTCCTTATATTTAAATACTCACATGGGTACACATAATTACTCCAACCAATGGCTGAGTTGAGCTACATACTCCCACCATGTTCAAGCCCAACTCGAAATTACAAGGTATGCATATAACACCATAACACTAGCCTATACCATAAAAACAAGAAATACTTGCTCTCTCCTATCTAAACAATTGTTCATCATCATTATCTTGACCTAAGGAGAGGTCATTAAAAGGTTAGAATATGAGGACCTAAAGTATGAAAGAATGATATACATAACTTGGACACTTAACTGAGGCTTGGGGAATAGAGTATCCACGACATGGATTCATTACAGAGTCAAAACCAAGGCTATACGTGAAATAATTTGAATTTTGCTGATCATTATGGCATACCATGAGTTTTGGGAACTGAGCATACTGTAAAGCATGAGTAGATGAGTCATGAGCTACATGACCTGAGTTTTGAGTTCATAAATTCATGGAATATGATTCATACTACTAAGTGAACCTAAACTCCTCATACTAGGAACTGGGAGCATACATGATTCTATGAAAAGTGCATGAATATGATCTATGATCATTGAGCTAACATATAAGGCATGAGTAGATATCGTGATGACTGAAGTACAAAACTTTCCAATGAGATAAGAATGGGTTGGACATCTTCCTCCCCTACTGATGCTCTATAATACACTGACATCACTACTAGAATCTGAGAGCCTGACTTGGTTCCTTGTCCTATCATCTCCCACTTAGCTTTAAGCCATTATCCTAAGTTTGTGGACCCCTTTAATAAACCCTAAACTAATTTACAACCACTCTATTCTGGAGCCTGAGATATATCAATACATATAAATAATAAACTCAACCTAAAAGACTATACCTGAAAGTGTAAAACCTATTGCTAGTACTTCCTTCTGAGATATAACTCTTATCTCTCTATAGCCTTAATATTCATCATATAATAACTCAAACACTGACTAACTAAGAATCTTAATAAGTATCACTATACCCTGAGTTCACACCATCTAGAATTTTAATTCATCTTTATATTAGCTCAACCATCCACAATTCAAACTTAGATTCTAACACTTAACATGGATATCCCCAAACATTAATGAACCATACTAACTTCCTTCATAGCCCACTAATATCATATCTCTAAACTTATATTTTTTTCCTAAACCATGCGAATTACCCTTACACCAACATACCCAATATTATCAACCTATAACCCACAAGTTAGCTGATAAGAACATCATATTCTACATAGCCTCATTCATGCTTAACAACTCAAGGGTACCATCTAAACACACACACTATTAAAAATTAGAAATAATACAATCCCATATCACCTTGGGTACACCTCTAGGCCATACATACATCATCATACTTAATGTCAAACCAATAAACATAAATTCTTCCATATACTATTTCAAGCCTAATGGTTCACTTTTTATACAACTAGCCCCATGAATACATAATCTGTTAGATCTAGATAAACATTATTCCTACTTTACTACTGCTAAACATTTGGGTTTATACTTCTAACTCTAGGTCGTATGTTATCATAGGATTTTGAAAAGGGATCTAAAAGTATATCTGACTTTGGATCAATGATAATTTTTCATGAACCTAAATAAAATATTTCATACTTTGGAACATAAAGGCACTGGTTGGATACTTTCGAGCCTGTGTGCAATCCCATAATGGACTGTGGGAACTGCCTGAGAAAGCTCTATCTATAAAGATTTAAGCTTGGCTATTTCAATTGCCTCAAGAATAAGAAAAAGTTGGCATGAATAGATTTACGTGAGAATTTGCATAAGCACCTTAGATAAAATTTCTGCTGAACTATATGAGACACGAAAGAAGGGAAAAATTTCTTAAATGCCTTGTAGCCTCTTGAAGAAATGTACAGATGTCTCTGTACCATTTTATAAGACTCTATAGATAGGACTTCATAGACACCCTAGGAAACTTGAACTCTGGACTCCGATACCAAGTTTGTTACGACTTGAGGCTACCCTCTAGTCATAACACGGTGGTTGAAACCATAAGTGATCCCAAGCTAACCTATGAAATGGCATACTACTTGAGCAACTGATTTAGTATGTATTAAATAGCTAGTTCTATTGTGCAAAAACATAAGCATAATGAAATCTAAATAAGTATGTAACTGATAAAGTTTACAATCTGATAAATCTAAAGAGAGAAACTAAAATTACATGACTGAATCTAACTGACATCTATAAAGCCTCTATTATACTGACTATAGATAGTTGGGACATGCCTCAAGCTACCACTAATCAATATATATGAATAATAATAAAATTAAAGTACATGATCAACATCTGACAGGATTTCCCAAAATAGGAGAACACATCATGTGCTGACTGGAAACTGCAATCGTCTAATCATGATGTGTGGTATACAACTGTTACCTACATTATGAAATAATGTAGCCACACAGACGTATATAATCAGTATTTCTGGAATGTACTGAGTGAGTGGGGGTGAATGCAATAAGTAAAACTGAGTTCATGCATAATCTTAAACATGCATGTTAAGTGTAAGTAAACTCACCAAGAGACTGAAATAAGCTAAAAATTAATATATCTTATAACATGATTAAAAAACAACATCTGATAAGCTGGTGAGTCACTACACTTAGTTTCTTAAAACTTTACTTTCTAGCATAAGTAGAACTGAATACTAGTCTGGAAAATAGTAAAACATAGATACTGTATGAATACTAGTTTGGAACTACGTGATGGAAACTGACATAACTTGAGGATCTGAATATACAAATATACTGAGCACGAAGGCATAAACATACAAAACCAAACATAACATATACTAAGTTGATCTGATTAACTGAATACTGAAGAACTATCTGAATATTGAATAAATAGTATCTGGATACTGATTAGTTAGTATTCGTATACTATTAATTGATAATTGTATACTTATTAACTGATAACTGAATACTGGTTATGTAAAAATAAATTGTACCTAGTTTGAATAACTGGACTAAAACTGTGAAGTACTGTGCATATGAGATAAGGACTAACTAAATAAAATGAGATAACTGAGCACAAATGCATGAAAACTATAATATTTGAGAATGCAAGAATTTGTGTATATCTATTGTGCCCCTGAGATAATCTATAATTTTGAAAAATTGAAATTTGTATAACTGACTGAAAGTTTGTACACTTAGTTAAGCAAACCTGAACTAAAAATACACTGAATACTGACTGAAACTGTAGAAGTTATCATGTAACCACCATAAACCATGTGAAATATCATGGAGTCCAACATCTGACCCACGTTAAGGAGGGTTGTTCCATCCTTGCCATCAAAATAGAACCTAAACTATAGTAATTACTAAACTGATGTCCCAAAAAACTAAAGAGTCACTCTTTATTGGCATGTGCTCTCATGAGATATGTGTCAACCCTCAACTGGCAAGAAGACATCTCAAACCTACATTGGCTATGTAGTTCTGAAACTTAGGAACTGCTGCTAAGGACCCAATCCTAACTGGCAAGTGAGCCCCCATCCCTAGGCTTGCTCGGTGCTAAATCATACTCCCAATAGAAAGACGCTGAAATACTAACTAGTGAATGTATTGATAACTGATAACTAATAAGCTCAGGTCATGGTATTCTAAAAATAACAGTTCATACGAATTCTAAGGTAATTATAAACATATAAACTGATAATTCTCAACATGATCATGGTATTCTGAATATGATATTAAAACCATGGGTGACTGACTTATTACTTAAAAAATGGAAATAATGTAAAACACATAGGTATTGGGTGTTCATAAATCAGCAGCATTGAATAATCATAAAACATGATGTTTAGACTTAAGACTATAGTATTGAATCATGGTTCAACCCAAAACATGAGCATTTCATCAAACATGTGGAAGGCATAAACTTGTACATGGGAATATTCTAAATATAAGCACTCAACAAATCATGAGATTTACTTGAATAAGACATGGGAAACTAAAATTCATAGCATGAGGAAATCAAATCTTTCATGGGATCATACATGGGCTGAATTTAATTTAATTCATCATGAAAGCATGAAATTCAATCTTTCTAGAACATAAAAAATACCATAATGATATAAAGTTCATTCTTTAATTAAAAAAAAAAAATTTTGGGATCCATGGGTGAAAGGGACCCATGGATGAATACCCCACATACCTTAAGTTTCTTAACTTGGGAAATAAACACTATTCTTGAAGCTTTATTGAAGATTCTTGAACTTGGGAAACTTGGATTCTTGATTCCTTAGGGAAAAAGGAATTGAATTTGTTCTTGGGGAAAGAGGAGGGTTTTTCTTAAAGGGATTTGGAGAAGAAAGGCCAATAATGACCTAAAAGATGCCCCAAATCGTGTTATGGACGATTGAGTTCAGAGGAAAAAAGACCCAATAGCCCCTCAATTATTTAAATCAAAAAACTAGATGCAACTACGTCACCGTGATGTGGTCTTATCACGTTAGCTTACTAGTTTTGAGAAAAATGATCATAACTTTTCACTCGGGTATCGGATTCAGGCAAAATTGGTATCGTTTGAAAGTTAATTCATTTATCTATGATTTGGTGGGTATTGAGCATAAAAATTTCACATATATAAAAAATTATACGTGTTTAAAGTTGACCCTCATAAAATCAAATACCAAAATTTGATCGAATCAAAGGCTCTTAGATAAACTTTGTTCTAAGTAATTCCTATAAATATTTTTTACCTTATAAGCACTTTACATACTAGGATAGAGATCATGACACTGATGTATTCAATTATAAATCAAGAAATGGACACAAAACCTTCACCGTGATGTGGCCATCATGCGATCTGGACTAATGTCGCCTTGCGGGCCTATCGCGGTGGTCCACTAGTTCCATGATCCAAACATGACAAAAACCTTGTCTAAAAAATTTAAAACTCCCTCGAGGCATTTTTCTTATATCCCTGAACATGAATTAACACAAAAACTAACATCTTAGGATCGAGAAGGTCAAAATAAAAATCCTTAAAGTTTAGAGGTCTTGAAGATGACTAAGTCCTGAACACTTAGTGAAAATTATAAGCCTTAAGCCCCTTAAGAATGAAACTAAAATTTGAATTGAGCTAAGAATAGTATAGGGTATAATATTCTTTTACTAAGGTTTTTGGTCATGCTCAGGTGATGGAGAAGATGCATTGCGAGGCTAAAAAAGGCAGTGATAAGAGGCCTCGGTATCCGGGTAATTACAGTGGGGGTCATAGTAGCTCCTAATTTAGAGGTAGCAGCTCCTAGTGTAAATACCCTCTACGGCTACTGTATCAAACTCAGAGTCAACCTAGTAGACCCATTTAGGTAGTGGTCCAGGTTACTGATAGTGGTCAGTCTTATATTAGTGATAACCCTAGTCAGAGTAGTGGTTATTCTTTAAGGGGCTAGTCTTCTAGTCATTCTAGTCGAGGTGACTATTTTAGGTCATCTGGATCTTTTGGTTTTGGTACAGTTCATGTGACATGTTATGGTTGTAGAGCTTTTGGTTATTACTCACGTAATTGCCCTAGTCATGGGGTAATTATTATCGCAGCTCAAAGTGTTCCCCCTATTAGAGCAGTTTATCCCCCAACTGGAGGAGGTATACATGGTGGTAGGGGTCATCCCAAGGTACTCATAGAGGTTCTCAAGCAGGTAGTATAGGAGATTGGTTAGAAGCCCAGTCAAGTGGCGGGTGCAGTCTATTATATGCAGTACTTGATAAGGCCAAGGTTGAGTCTTTAGTTGTTGTTGTCATAAGTATGATTTTTGTATGTCGTTAGTTGGCCTTTTCTTTATTTGATCTGAGATCCATTTATTCTTATGTGTCTGTTTATTTTGCTTCACGGTTAGAGTTATCTTGGGATTCATTAGCTATGCCATTACGTGTATCTACTCCCATGGATGATTGTTCAGTAGTGGATCAAGTTTTCAGATCATGTGTTGTGTCTATTAGAGATGTTGATACTCAGGATGATCTTATTATATTATACATGGTGGATTTTGCTGCAATTCTAGACATGGACTGGTTATCCCATTATCATGTGTTCATAGATATTTTACTAAGACCATTACCTTAGCCATTCCTAGCATACCCCAATCGTGTGGTAGGAGCTATTATCCACTAGCCAACGGGGATTATTTTTTATATGTGTTCTAGGAGACTTACTTTGAGAAGTTGCAAGTCTTATATCGCTTATATTCGTGATGTTAGTATAGAGAGTCTGTCACTTTACTCTATTCCTATAGTCCGTGAGTTTCCTAATATTTTCCCTACCAATCTGCTTGGCATACCTCTTACCCGTGAGATTGAGTTTGTTATAGATATCGATCTTGGTGCTCAACCTATTTCTATGGCACCTCATCGTATGGCTCCTGTCGAGCTTAAGAAGATAAATTCTCACCTGTAAGATCTTTTTGGTAAGGGTTTTATTAGACTGAGTGTGTCTCTTAGAAAGCTCATGTATTGTTTGTGAAGAAGAAATATGGCTTCATCCATATGTATATTGATTATAGGAAAATTAATAAGGTGACAGTGAAGAATTGTTATCCTATCCCTTGCATTGATGACTTATTTGACTAGCTTCAGGGAGCAACTATGTTCTCTAAGATTGATTTGAGGTATGGTTACCATCAATTAAGGATTTGGGCTGAGGATATCCTGAAGATAGCTTTAAGGACTCGTTATGGTCATTAGGAGTTCTTAGTGATGTCTTTTAGGTTGACTAACGCCCCAGCTGAGTTCATGGATTTGATGAACTATGTGTTCAGAACTTTTTTGAATTCCTTCGTAATTATGTCATTGATGATATCCTTGATTATTTGAGGAGTGGAGAATAGTATATGCATCATTTAAGGATTGTTTTCCAGACTTTGAGAGATCATGTGTTTTTACCAAATTCTCTAAGTGTGAGTTTTGGATGGAGTCGCTAACATTCCTTGGGAATATGGTGTCTAAGGATGAGATTATGGTAAGCCCAACAAAGATTGAGGCTATTCGTGATTTGGCAGGCTTACATCTCCAACTGAGGTTCATAGCTTTATTGACTTGGATGATTATTATAGATAATTTATTGAGGGTTTCGCTACTATTTTATCCCTATAACCAAGTTGACTCGAAAGGAGATTCCTTTCTTATGGTATGAGGAGTTAGAGCCGAGCTTTGGGAAGCTCAAGAAATTTCTTACGTAGGCTCTTATTTTGGCTCTCCCTATATAGGGTGGGGGATTCATCATGTATTATGATCCTTCTGGTGTTGGTCTGGGTTGTGTTAATGCAATAGGGTCATGTTATTGCTTATGCTTCGAGGCAGCTTAAGGTGCACAAGCGTGACTACCCCACTCATATTTTAGAGTTAGCAGTGGTAGTTTTCACGCTTAACATTTGAAGGCATTATCTTTGGTGTGTATTG
Organism: Capsicum annuum; assembly: GCF_002878395.1. NCBI lineage: Eukaryota > Viridiplantae > Streptophyta > Magnoliopsida > Solanales > Solanaceae > Capsicum > Capsicum annuum. The sequence goes on along the minus strand of NC_061113.1, from coordinate 53,775,375 downwards.
TGAGATTTTCATAGATTATCACATTCTTCAGCATTTTATAACCCAAAGAGAGTTAAATGCTAGGCATTATAGATGGATGGAATTGCTTAAGGATTATGATATCTCCATCTTGTATCATCCGGGTAAGGCGAATGTGGTGGCAGATGCCTTGAAATGGAAGACGGTGAGTATGGTTAGCTTGGCTTATATTTTAGTTTCTTAAAGGTCATTGTCATGGGACATTCAGTCCTTAGCCAACTTGATGGTCCGATTTGATATTTAAGACCCTAAGAGGATTCTTGTTAGCATTAAGGTGAAGTCCTTGCTATTGAGTAGATATGGGATTACCTAGGATAAGAGACTTTGCATCCTCGGTGATCGGGTGTTGAGTGGTGAGTTTAAGAGGGATACCATGCATTTTGAGAGTGTATTGAGATTTGACAGCTGCATTTAGGTTTCAAGGATCGATGACTTAATTTAGTTGATTTTGCACGAGGCTCATAGCCCTAAGTATTCTATTCATCTGGGTATGGATAATATATATATGTTGTATCATGTTTTGATGATGAGCAGCTCACTACAAGTGACCAGGTCCCTGGATGTTCAAGGCAATAGTACATCTGGGATGCTTCTGTACAGTTTTGTGCTCTTGTGTCACAAACTACGCAGGTGCTGCTTATACTATTTTGGACACCTGGTCCAATTGTATTTCAACCCTAATCATCACTCAACTATAAAATTAAAAGGATGCTTTACTATCAAGTAGATTTTGCAAACATGAAAAGCTGAAAAGTGAAAGAAAGGCAAAAGCTCAATTTCAACAATACTCAAGTTCTTATTTCTAAAATAGCAAATATTCTTGAGTCCAATTTGAGTCTGTAAATGAACTACTCATTCTATAAGAGTAATTCTCTTTTCTTTTTGGTTTGAGAGTGACTTAGGTAGAGTTGCCTAAACTTCAAACTAGTTAGAGTTAACCAGTGTTGAGGAGTCTTGGTAGAGTTGCAAAGTTGAGATTGTAGTAGAGTTACTACAAGTAGGAAGAGCCTAGAGTTAGGTCTATGTTTGAGTCTATAATTAAGAGGTAAATTATAGTGAACTTTTGAGAGATTGTGAGGGCAAGCCTTGGTTTTTCCTCCCTTGAACAAGGAGGTTTCCACATTATAACTAGTGTTCTTTATATTTCCTGTATTGTGTTGTGTTTCTGGTTGGTTTACTGTATTTTTACCTATACCTGATTTTGAGGGACGTGGTCCCTCACTATGTGGTGCAAACCCCAGGGTTCCAAAAATTGATATTAGAGTAGGAACACTCTAAAAGGTTCATACCTAGAGTGATTTGGTTAGCATGGTTGCTCCACCTAACCTGGAAGAAGTGTAATCAAGCACTAGACTACCTAGATTTAATGGGCAGTATTAAGGGTGGTGAAAAACCAGGATGTTTGACTTTATTATTGCTGAGGACAGTGAACTTACAGACATAATTTTTAATGGTGCTTATGTTCTAATTAAAGAAGTCAAAGAAGGAGAAATAATAAGAATGGTAGTAAAAACCAGAAGAGACTTTAATGATGAAGATAGAAAGAAAGTTGAAAATAACTATATGGCAAAGAAACTGCTAGTGTGTGGTGTTGGACCTGATGAATATAACATGATCTCAGCCTATAAAAATGCCAAGGAGATCTGGGATTTCTTGAGGACTGCTCATGAAGGTACCATTGATGTGAAGGATTCAAAAGTATACATGTTGACTACTCAGTATGAAACCTTCACCATGAAAGAAGGAGAAACCATCTAAGAAATACATACAAGATTCACTTCTATCATAAATGAGCATCACTGCTTTGGAGAAGTGATTCCATTGTATAAGAAAGTAAGGAAGATTCTTAACTTTCTTTCTAAGTCCTGGGAAAGAAAAGTGGATGCCATAACTAAAGCAAGAAAGTTGAACACCCTCACAATAGATGAATTGATTGGAAATCTAAAACCCATAATCTCAAAAAAAAAAAAAGCAAGGGCTGGATAAGAATGAAGTAAAAAGGGAAAAATCCCTGGCATTTAAGGCTTCAAAACATGATTCAGTAGAAAAGGATACTGACGTTTCCTATTTGGAAAAAGAATTATCAAAGCCATGAGGAAGACTGGTCAGTTCTAAAGAAGAGGAAGGGCAGGCAAAGGAGGAAGCAATGTTGAAGTGTGTCACAAATATGGAAGTCCTGAGCATTTCATTAAGGACTGTCCAATGCACAAATTGGATTATCAGGAGTATCTCAAGACAGGAGGTAACAAGGGAAAATACAAGGACCAGGTCCCTGAAAATTCAAGAAGGAAGGTTGTAGCTGATTATGCAGTAAAGAAAGCTCTGGAAGTATGGGGAGATTCTTCCAGTGAATCTAATGAAGATGAGAAGTCTAAAGATGTGTCTATGCTAGCAGTGGAAGACAGTCTATTTATCTATGATTCCTTGTTTGTATTCATGGCAAACACAGAAGAAGGAGAAGAAAAAGAAGTAACTTTTTCTAACATCAAGGAAAACCTAGATAACTACTCTTCTAAGAAGATAAAGAGGCTTGAAAGTGTACTAATAGACTTTGTGTGTGAATTAACTGCTGAGAAAAATGCTTTAGAGGAGAAAGTATAGAATCACAAACTTGAATTAATTGCTCTAACTCTCCAAATATCTGAAACTGAAGAAATGCTCACTGAAGTAAAATCTGAAAATATGAGTTGTATGAGTCATCTGGAAAAGTTAAATACTTTAGATGGTAAAGGGAAGAAAGAAGATTCAACGCTTCATATTGAACTTAAAAAGAAATTGAAGGACTCTCAATAGTATTTTATGTGTGTACTCCATAAGAATGAAGAGTTAGAAAGGAACCTAGCCCTTTAAAGAGAAAACCTTAATAAATCTCTTAAATGGACTACATCTTCAAAAATCCTTTCTAACCTGACCAGTCAAGGTGCTAATATGGAAAGGGTCTTGGTTATCAAGGAAAAACACAACCTGCTGGGTCTCATGGAAACGCTGCTCCGGATGCTAGAAACAAAGTTCACAAAATGCCATGTACAAATTGTGGAAAAGATGGGAACACTAAGGAAAGTTGTCAAAACTTGATGAGAGCAAGAATGAATGGTTTTAGATATATTCAGCAGGAGAATACACAACCTAAGGGCTTCAAGTCTCTGAAAAGGGTAAAAAGGAACTCTCTACCTAGATGAGCCAAGAAGGATTTGAATACACCATTTTCCTCCTACTGGGAACTCAAGCTCAAGTGGGTTTCCAAATCCAACAAGTGATCATAGTTCTAGGTATGAGAAAGGGGATTGTAGTTAGGAATGGGCTATTGATAGGATGTATTCAAAGCTTAATATTGGAATATCTGACTGTGTGCTCTCTCTCAAGACACTTCAAGGTGAAAATGTCTCATTTTGAAATAGTTGATTTCAAGGACCTAGTCCCCTGCAGAACATAGCTGAAATGTTCCAACACAAGAAGAACTCATTGAAGCAAAGATAAAAGGCTGAAAGATACAGATAAGAATGATGATGATTTAGAACTTTAGTCACTGATTCCAGGTCAAGTTGAAGGAGGAACTGATCAAATTGACCTGACCTAACATGTGAATCTGTGTTTTCTCATAAAATTGGCTATGATAAGAAGGCAAGTATCCTTGATAAAATAGGTACATATTAGTCTAACTCAGTACCATACTCGTGCAGGTATACAGACATGGTAACAACTTTGGAGGAAAATATTTAAAGTAAACACAAGTTGAGAATTCACTCAAGAAAGAGAGGGACCTAGTCCCATCTCTCAGGTGAGTACCAAAATAATGTGCCTTGAAATTTTATAAATTTCTATTTAAAAGGCCACATGTCATATCCTATATAAACAAATTTGTCAATTCAAATCAAATATGAAGAGTCGCACCTTTATAATCAGGCCTGTATATTTAAAAAGGTACCTCTTAAATGTCAAAAGGTCATCTCCTTAATTATAAAATCAAATCCTTTTATTTCACTCTCTTTTAAACTTACTCAGAGCATTCTTCTAAATTATTTCCTTTCTTAATCTAAATTGGTCTGTTCTTTTCCTTTTATAAAATTTCAAAATGGTTGAAATCCCATCTTCTTTAAACCCCATAAAAGAATTATCTTCTGATCATCCTTAAGAGTCACTAAGTGCTTTACCCATCAATCCTTCTCATGAAATTCCTAAAACCCTAGGTGAAATTGTTCCAATCAAAATTCTAAGCTTAGTAAACGTTCTACTGAGTCAGTCTTGGAATATGACTTAAATAAAGGCTTTGGTTCTCTAATTGACCAAGAAATTCCTCAATCTAAAAGACCTCTATCCTCAGAAAACCAAAGTCCTTCAATGTTTATTAAATCTATATCCCCTCTGAAGAATTAAAAGGTACTGAAATTTTAGAAAACTTATAAGTACCTAGTTCCCCTACTCCCTAAGAGTCAAACCCCATATTTGCCCAACTGGTTGATGAAGAGATCCCTAGAAAAAAGCTTGATCCATTTAGCAGCATAAATTGGGTAGCTGAGAATTTACTCTTGCTTACGAATAATTCAAAGAAAAGTTCAGTATGTACAGAGGAGAAAATAATAGGAGAAAAGAATGATTTGATAAAGGATGGGTAATTTATATTACCTCCAAATGAGGAAGATGAAGAGGATGAGGATGAACAACTTCTCAGTTGGAAAATAAAGAGACTAAGGGACAGTAAAAAAAAGGAGAAAATGATTGACTCTGGTGTACAGGTTACAAGATCTTATTCCACTACGGGGTCTGAAAAGAAATTACTAGTAGATACTATGAAGGAAAGTAAGCCTTCTACCATTAAAAGAAGAAAACTCAAGAAATCTATTATTGAAGAGGAGGAAAATATTAAAGTTGTGGAGGTTAGAGAAGATGGGGATATTGATTCTAATGTTGTGGTTCAAAGTTTGGAAGCCCTGCAGGAACAAAATAGAAACATATTCCTGATAAGAAAAAGAAAGTCTTTAAGGGACCTGGTCCCAATAAAAGAAAAAATGATGAAAAGAAAGAGCCAATTCATGAGACCAAAAGAATGAAAATACAGGAAAAAAAGAAATACATATCTAGAGAAAGAAAAATTAGAAGCCTAAAAACAAAAAATATTGTAGGAAGAGTGTTTGATCCCAAGATCTATGAGAAGTTAGAATGGTGGAGTTGGTAGAGTATGTCAGGAACAAAGGATGGCTACATCTGTTTTAGGAAGAAGCACCAGTGGTTTGTAAAAATAAAGTTAGAGAATTCTATTATTTAGTAGATTTCTAAGAAGATGGATTAAGTCTATCTGTACAAGTGTAAGAAAAAGAAATAAAACTAGATGAAGAAACCTTGGGAGGAATTTTGGATGTACCTGTTATAGGTGTAAGGAAAGTTATGGAGCAACAACCCATAATTGAGTTTATGATTAAGGCTTTAAAAATGAGTGGGACTTCAACAGCTGCAGTAAAGAAGAATTTTCTAAAAAGAAAGTTTTAGCTGGTTTTTGAATTTATTAACAAGGTCCTGCTACCAATATTATAGAAAATAACCATTGCCTCTGGTGTTAATTTATTTTTAATAGAATGTCTGAGTAAGTTTGAGTTGATGAGATTGCTTGCTCTAATGATAGAGAACATGAAAAGACAATCCATGAAAAGAAAGAAAACATGGAATGACTTATGGGTACTTGTTGAAAAAGTCTTTAATCATTTTGGAGTGGATGGGACTAGAGGCACACCAAGAATAGTCAAACAAAAGATCAGTCTAGACTACACTAGTGGAAAATAAATGCATTGAATTGAAAGTAGAAACTGTATCCCAGGTATCTGAGCTACTGACTTTTCAAGAAAATCCAAGAAAGGAAATAGAGGAGTTGAGAATTAAATTAGCCTCTAAGGATGGTGAGATGGTGCAATTGAAATAAAAATTCAGCAAGTATTTTCTGAGGAACCAGGTGCTTCTGAAGAACTTGCAGCAGAAAATGCTCAGCTCAAGGTCAAGGTTGCAAAACTTACTATTGAGGTTCAAGGACTAAATACAGAAGTAGAAAACCTGACCAAGCAGTTACTAGATGCCCATGTTGTAGAGCATGCAAGAATGGAGATGTTGAAATTTCTCTCCCCCAAGCCTCCCTCTACCTGAGTCCTATCCTCCCTATATTTGTCTGTCAATCTCATGTTAGTTTCCATTTTATGCTTCTTTTGTGGACTTTTCAAACAGTCATTTTAAATTATTTTGGTATATTGTAATGGTACTAATCCTACTTAATCATGAATGAATTTCTATTTGTGTGTTTTATCTAATTTCTCTTTATTTCAAAACTGTTCTTCATGATAGTATTGCCCCAGTGGCCTTGAGTTAACTAACATTTTCTTATCTTTACTATTGGTTTACCATTTTCACTTTTCAATGACACCAAAAGAGGGAATAATAGTGATTCATGTGTTAAGGACCAAGTGTGTTAAGGTACCAGATGAGTATGGCATGTTGATAGGGGGAAGAAATCATGGTGCACAATGACAGGGAGAAGTAAATGAGTGCACAATAATAGGAGGAGTAAATGAGTTAAGTTTTTTTATACAAATGACAACAAGGGACCAGGTCCCTAAGTTGCATGATGATGAAAGCATAGTGTTGCAGGATAGGGTGAACATTTATATTCAGTAGAGATAATCACACTGATTAAATATGATAAATATGCATTGATTCTCATAACTCTGCGCTTGGTTTGTCATCATCAAAAAGGGAGAAAATTGTTGTATCTTGTTTTGATGATGAGCAGCTGACTACAAGGGACCAAGTCCCTAGATGTTCAAGGAAAAAATACAGCTGGGATGCATCTGCACAGTTTTGTCCTCTTGTGTAACAAACTGCGCAGGTGTTTCTTGTACTATTTAGGACACCTGGTCCAATTGCATTTTAACCCTAATCATTACTCAACTATAAAAGGAAAAAGATTCTTTACTATCAAGTAGTTTTTACAAACACGTAAAGATGAAGAGTGAAAGAAAGGAAAAAACTCAATTTTAATAATGCGTAAGTTCTTATTTCTTGTGTGCTAAAATAGCAAATGTTCTCAAGTCTAGTTTGAGTTTGTAACTGAACTACTCATTCTGTAAGAGTAGTTCTATTTTCTTTTTGCTTTGAGAGTGCCTTAGGTAAAGTTTCCTAAGCTTGAAACTGGTTAGAGTTAACCAGTGTTGAGGAGTCTTGGCAGAGTTGTCAAGTTGAGATTGTAGTAGAGTTATTACAAGCAGGAGGATCCTAGAGTTAGGTTCAACTTCAATTCTATAATCAAGAGGTTGATTATAGTTTTGAGGAGTCTTGGCAGAGTTGTCAAGTTGAGATTGTAGTAGAGTTATTACAAGCAGGAGGATCCTAGAGTTAGGTTCAAGTTTGATTCTATATCAAGAGGTTGATTATAGTGAACTGTTAAGATCTTATGAGGGTAAGTCGTGGTTTTTCCTCCCTTGAGCAAAGAGGTTTTCATGTTATATCTGGTGTTCTTTATATTTCCTGTACTATGTTGTGTTCCTAGTTGGTTTACTGTGTTTTTGCCTATGACTAATTTTGAAGGATCTAGTCCCTTACTGTGTAGTCCAACCCCCGGGGTTCCAACAGTATAGAGACTTGAGACAACATTATTGGTAGAGTGGCAAGAAGAGAGATATGGCAGACCTTGTAGCTCTTTGCCTATGCTGTCAGTAAGTAAAGTCAAGCATCAACGATCGGCTGGCTTGATTTAGAGGTTTCCCATTCCCGAGTGAAAGTTAGAGTGGATTACCATAGAAGTTATTCGTGGTTTATGTCGTGCTTCCCATAGTGTTGATGGTATTTGGGTCTTTGTGGATCAATTGACCAAATCGGTCTATTTTATTCCTATTCAAATGTCCATCAATGCGGAGAGGTTCGCCCTATTTAGGTTAGTGGATAGTCCATTTACATGGTGTGCCGATATCTATCATTTCGGACCAAGGTTCAATGTTCACTTCTAGATTTTGGAGAGCTTATCAGGATAGGTTGGGTACTCAGGTAGATCTTAGTACAACCTTCCATCTTCAGACCGATAGTCAGACGGAACAAACTATTTAGGTTCTCAAGGTTATGCGCCGAGCTTATGTTATGGATTTTGGACGTTAGTGGGATCAGAACTTAGTCTTGGTAGAGTTCTCATATAATAACAATTATCATTCGTGTATTAAGATGGTGCCTTTTGAGGCTTTGTATGGTAGGCGATGTCATTTCCTAATTAGATAGTTTAAGACTTCTGAAGTAAGGCCTCGTTGTACTAACTTGCTTCAGGAGTCGCTAGATAGAGACAGGGTGATTCAGGATAGGTTGAGAGCCACTCAGAGTAGGCAGAAAGCCTATGTAGACCATAGGCTTCGTGCCTTGAGATTTGGAGTTGGTGATCAGGTATTCCTTCGTGTGTCGCCCATGAAGGGTGTGATGAGGTTCGGGAGGAAAGGCAAGCTCAACCCCACATATATTGGACCCTTTGAGATTCTTTGCACCGTTAGTGAGGTAGCTTATGAGTTGGCCTTACCCCAAATTTTACTGTTGTCCATCTAGTTTTCCATGTTTCCATGTTGCAGTTATTCACACCCAATTTTGACTCACTCTTTTTCCTTTAATCATTTTTTTCGATGCTTCTAGGCCTTATAATATTTTTTTTCAATATAAATTCTTATTTTTGTTTCAATGAGTTTTGAAAGGAATGAAATGGAGAATTCATTTTTCCTATCATATTTTAAATATTTTGACTAAATATGATTAATTATTCAATATATAAAATTACACAAAAATATTTTAATCGCATTCACATTTTTTCCTAGCATTTTATTATATTCAGACAATATTTTGTGATTACATATATATTTATAATATACATATATCCTTATTATATATATATATATATATATATATGTGTGTGTGTGTATTATTGTTATTATATTCTTACAAATATACATGCTTATTAATATAATATACATATTCTTATTGCATGTATATATAAATATATATATATATATATATACATATTTTTGTTAATATTATAAATATTAAATCGTAAATTATTAAATTGGAAGTGCATACAAAATTATGTCTATAATTTATATACGTATGTATCAAAAAATAACTTTTAGCATAGTAAGAAGCATCCATAAGATTAGTTTTGATAGGAAAAGAGTATTTGGGCCAACATTAATTCAATTTCAACTTTATTATATCTAAACCCAATTGTTATTTCTAAATTTCAGTCAAAGATATCCAAAATCCAGACCAATTCTCACATCATATTAACCGATCCTACACTGCCACATCAACAAAGAAGCATGAAATATACCCAATAAACACAAGATCATATCGTCTATTATTTCTTTTCTAACCCAATAGCCTTAAAATTTTCAATTCTACAAATATTTTATACTTTTACACATATATATATATTAAATCTAAACTGATCAAACGATCCAAATTTGAGTCAACAAAATCAGTTCATTATACGGCTTTTTCCACTCCCAATACGCGTATTCCACTTCCCCACTAACTCATCTTTTTTTTCTTTCTCAGAATAATAACAGGAATAGGACCTTATTCTTTCTTCTCCTTTTCCCTTCTACATCACAAAAATGGCGGCCATAGCTATGCCATGGCAATCACCCTATGTGGACAGCCCCCATCTTGTTGTTCCTGACCTATAAAACCCTTTAAAATCAGAAAAATCAAACCCAAAATGATGTACAACTCACCCTTGATATCAAATCCACCACATGTGGCCTGAAAAGGCTGAAATCAGTGGATTTTCTTCAGAAATTTGAATTCAAATTTCAAATTCCCTTCAGCACCTATATTTTTGCTTATTTATTATCTCAAATTTGAACTTTAAAGTCTGAATTTTGGCTATAAATAGATGAATTCCCATAGCTATGAAGGCAGAGGGAAAAAGGGACTCAAAAGGGGAGAAGAGAGGTGAGAAAACAGTAAAATAAAGAGAAACGTGAAAACCAGAAAAGGGGCTTCAAAATCGAAAGTCTCTTTTTAATTCTTGGTTTCAATTCAGATTTTTGAAGTCGAGTCCTTCGTTGGAATTTTGATGGAAAAATCTTGATTTGCTGCTCTGAAAAAGGTGCAAGTCTACCCTTTTAATTTTGGCTTTCATTTGTTTTGTTCTTCGTTTTTCCCATTTTATTTATGAGTATGTGATTTCTTTCCATTCTCAAATCTGTTGTTGTATTTTGTTATCTTTGTGGATAAAAAATGAAAATTTTGATTTTGTAAATTTATTTCATGGGTGAAGATACAAATTACCAAGTAAATATATGATCTATTTTGACTTCAAATCGGCTATCGTGGTTTTTTTCATTGTCTCCGAATCAAGTTTGTGGATGTGGTTTCTCTTGAAGCATATATTGGTTCAATATGTATGATTGATTCCCTTCTTATTTATCATCAAATACAAGTCTGTGAAACATAAAAAATATGTCTTCTTTACTATATTCTACTTTCCAATAAGCACTCTTTGTGCTCTTTTATGGTTGTCGTTGCTTTGGTTCTAAGAAGAGTACTTGAAATCATCTTGTCCAGCACCGTCAGTATCTCATTTATTATATATGTGGAATTTTCGTGAGTAAAATATGTGAAAACATGTAAAATTTATTTCCTTGTTTCACCTACATCTCCCTTCTTTTATTCGGCCTGGTTTTTTTATATGTGAGTCATCTTAGTATCAAGATTATGCGTTAATCACCTTGTGTCCTCGTCTTGCTTTGTCTTTACTCGTCTCGTCTCATATGATTATTATAAACGGTTATTTTTTGTAAATATGGGATGTATGTGGTTATGGCTTCAAATAATTATCAAAATAATATAGAATGTAAAAGGTTAACCAAAAAATGCAGGTTTGTGTGTTTTCTTATTTAGGTTGCTTCGCGTAACCATTTGAACAAGATGAAGAAATTTATTAAGTCTAATTTCTAATTGTGGTTGACTGCAACTATTGCAATACCTAAAATGACCTAGCATGTGTATTTCTTCACCTTTTATTTGAATCAAAACTTAGTCTAAAACCATATAGGTTCTAAGAAGTTAAAATGAAATATTGGAGATGGGGTTCATGGTCATTTCTCTTTCTGTTTGAAACCTGATTTTGTTTTGACGAGTCTCTTTAAATTACCTAAATTTGTCTCAATGACTAAGTTTAGATAATAATGATTTAGGATAGATCACAAATCAAAGGGGCTTCACTGTTTTATCCACATTCGATCAATTGTGTGAAAGTATCTTTATGAGTTCTCAATCACAGTTAGTTGTCTGCTCTTATTTTGTTAAAGACTTGAATGTGGTGTTGTGTGATTTCTTTAAATCAGTAGATAGACAATTATTGTGATTTTCTTTTCGCGTTTACATGTCTAACTCCTCAAAATAATCATCTGCGTTTTCGGACTATAAAATGGTTTTCCCATTAAAGTCAGTAAAAGTGATTATATCTTCACTTTCATTTTAAAAGATATCAATCTTTTTATTCATGAATTCATTTAATTAATTATTTTTATTCATGTCTATGTAGGCATTCTAAACTCTGTAAACAAGGATAGTTTAATCCACCTAGTTGACTGTTGGTTAAACGACATAAAAAATGGATTTTTTGGAAAGACTATATATGCCTAGACTGTGTGTTGTTTGGATCTTAACTCCATTACTTTCTCATAGTTGGTTCTATCTATAATAATTGAATTTTTTTTCTCATTTATTTTATTTTAGGACTGTTGGTGGCTGTGGTTTTTCTTGAATTTTACCCTGAATATAACTTTGTTCTCCAAAAAAATTTTCACGAATATACAAGCCTATAAATATGTGAGTAAGGGGCTTGTTTCAGTTTCAAATGTAAATTGGTTTTATTGTCCCTATTGTTAGTTTAAAGAATCTAAGTTCATCTCAAATCCTCGTTTCTACGGGTTTTTTTTTATGTGTTCAAATTATGTGAGATCCGTAAAATTAGTCACTTTATCTTTATCCTCGTCACCCCTTTTCTGTTTGTTCTAATTTTGAGAATATGTATGTCCCTCTTTGCTTTCAGAAATCATGCTTTCATCTTGAAATCTGCACAGGGATATGTCTATGCTCTTTGTTTTCCTCTTTTTTTTTTTTATCATTTTCCTCTTCTTTTATCATTTCAACTCCTGAGAATGGTGCAATGCATTTGAATATTCTCGTGGAATGCATAAATTCTGTTTGGCATAATGTGTCACCATTTTTGTGAACGTAGTCCAGCAAGACAGTGATCACACTCTCTATATGCCTCAAGATGTTTGTCTATTTTCCAGTGTCATCTTTGATTTTGATGATTGGTGTCATCGTTTGAAATTTTACTTCACTTAAAATTGGACTCTTGAGGTTACCCAGAAATAAAGGGAGCAAGAACTATTCTCTTAATCTTGTACTTCCTATAAGCTAACCAGTGGTAAGGAAAGTTTTTTTTGACAAATATGTGATCACTCAATGTTTGCAATTTTTCTGGAATTAATAGTCATCTTAGCCCTTTTTTAGCTTGGTAAATTGAGTTTAAAGTCATCACGTTCTCATTATTGTTTGGATGTTCTTTCATATAAGGTGCCGAACTTTTGATAGTTGTTTATAAAGAGTCGATGCAAGCTTTCCTTAAAATAATCGGTTTGGGGGTCTTACGTGCATTTGTATGCTTGGGTTAGTTTAATAAAGTCACTTTTCGTTGTGAACATTGGATAGAGTTGGTTTAACATCATGCAGTTTTTTTTAAGTTGTCAACGTGGGTACAATTTTGTCGAATTGCCCAATTTTAATATCTAGCGGTGGGTCCTTTGGTTAATTTTCTAGAGGATTAAAACATTTATATTAATTCTCTTTAGTCGTTTGATCATGTCATGGGCATTCCAAAGCTTAAATGTTGGTTTACTTATTCATTTATTTTCTCTTAATGTCATCCCTCTCGACTAATTTTGTTGGTTGTTTGAGTTTCTCTTTTTTTAAAAAAAAATTCATAACTAAGAAGATTACCTTCATAAATTCTTATCAATTACCTTATTTTGGATATGTTTGGTCTCATGTTCCCAACTAAATTTCTAGCATTCGTGGCTAACTCTATTCGTTACTAAGTGAAATTTTGTGGATTTGTTAAGTTTATAAGGAACTTCGGTGGTTAAGTGACCACTTTGTGTTGAGAGTTTCATGTTTTGGGAATAATAAGTATCTTAACCATCTCTAACGGATAGCAAAAAAAGTTTAAACAAATCATGTTTTCCTGATCATTTGAGCCCTTTGAATATACATTGAGAAAATTAAAATTATCCCTTAAAAGAGTCTTTTAAATCTTACGAAATTTCTTATCACTATTACTCTTGGTGTGGTGTTGAAGGTTAGTGACAAGGTTCTATCAATATGCAAAGTCTTGCACGGATAATTTGTTTGGAATTCAAGCTTAACTTAAGAAGCACTTAACTGATTCTTATGTGAAATGTATTCATGAGTATGTATTTCTTCATAACCGGCAATTTATATTATTTTGATTAGTTACTAATCTTTAATTTTATTTTTTTGTTTTATGTAATCTCGAGAATGAGAGTTTTAATCGAAACTCATTTTAACCCAAATATCGGGTCAACTGCTACTAGGATCGCAGAGCATCGGAGTTTCGTAGATTAGAAGTTAATATCGGAGTCTAGTATTCTTTATCCTCCTTTGGTTTGATTTAAATTTATCATGTTGAGTTTTCCTTTGAAACGATAACTAGCTCTTATCTAATTTGAATTTGTTAAAATGACTTTATCTGATTATTCATTTACGTTTTTCTTGTTATTTTTCGATCCTTAACGTCGCAACTTTCGCAAATAAAACACTATTAATTAACTCGCAAAAGATATAAATTTTATCATTCAATGCTGGGCTAATTCTTTTGAAAATAGCTTTTGCCTCAAAATAATTTAAATAAAATTAACGTAGCAACCTCCACATTTTTCCTAAAAAAAAAAAATAGAATTTCAAACACCAATTCATGGGGAGAATAATTTTCCTAAAAGTTTCAGATTTCATAAAGGGCTGTCTGCTAATTTAAATTTGTTTTCAATGAATAATGTCAATGCTTTACATTACATTTTTTTAGATCTCATAGAAATGCGAGGTATATATATTCTTCCGCTACTACGTACAAGGTATATTTCATTATCTTTATTACTATTATAATAACTATTTTCACCACGATTATTATTATTATTATTATTATTATTATTATTATTATTATTATTATCATTGTTTCTTACTATTGTCATCATCATTGGATTATTTCAAACTTATTACGCCTATGCTCTTTACTATCGTATTCATTTTCACTTATTCCCAATCTAAATCTATTTGAGTTTTGCAAGCCAAATGCTTTTTTAAAAAAAATATTGTACATTTCTAAATACTTATGTATTTATGTTTACATTAAACAAATTCTTTCATACTTTAAAAATACACTTTCTTCATTTTATAATTAATTTTATACATTTGAAGCATATTTTTTACAAAATCATAAAACTTTGCACCTTTATATTATTACAATAAAAACACTACTCCTTCCCATGTTTATAAAATATGCATACATATATTCAGCAATAATTATGTTACTTTCTTGTACGTGGTACCCTCCCATTTTGTGTACCTTAAGTTCCCTTTTATAAAAAAAAAAAATTAACGATGAAAAAATAATAATAAAGATTTTCTTATCACAATTTTAGCAAATAATGAAGCAAATATTCTTCAAATATTTTTCTAAATTGACTTTGAGGACTATCTTCGGATAGGCTCTGAGAGGTGCCTAACACCTTTCCCTCGATTAACCAAAACCCTTACTCAGAATCTCAAAACATTTTCGAAAGACCAAAATAGATGTTTTTTACGTAATATAATTTTTTCAATTTTTTCTAAAGAATTTAGGTGGCAACTCTAAAAATGAATTTTTAAAACCCGAAAGTCATAACGGCGACCACATGTTGTATGCTATTTTGACCGGTTCGAAATAGGGCGTGACAGTGTGGCGACTCTGCTGGGGACGTCAATGAACTTAGATTTTTACCCTAGTAGACTTAGTATAGGGTTATCATGTTTTATTACATTTTTTGTTTTACATGTATTTGTACCATGCTTTTTGCAAAAGGAGGCAAGCCAAATTCAAACTTGCGTTCCTTTTTTGTCTTGATCAATACTACTTGTTACTACTTTATCACTTGCATTTTCGTATTGAGTTTTCGGCCATACACAATTCATACACTGTGCCTCACACAGGGGGTGTCTACACTTCCCCAAACCTTCTTTGGATTCTTTAGTGTTAGAGTTGATGTAATTAGGTTAGTGTACCTTCTCGCAGCTATTTAGTCCTACTCTCAAACGTTTAGGAAAATCTCCCACTTTAGAAATAGGTCATATTGCATACACCTTAGGTGGGATGGTCCAAGTCATCATCACCACAATTAGGAAACTACCCTTTTGTCAAATGTTACAAACCTTACAACATACTTTATGTGAAAGTTGATGTAAAAGAGCCAAACACATAGTGGATTTGAAATAAATGACTTATCACACCCTTTTCCTCTTTCTTTCAGATAAATATTGATCCAAATTTATCGAACGTCCAAATGGTAATCTCAGTCCCTGACAGCTTGCAAAACTGGTGAAGAAACATTTGTGTGGCGTGTAGTGGAAAGATTAGTGAACACTTAGGTACTCTACTATCACTAATGATAGTTCGAGCCAACAAAGCCCTGATTATGCTATTAATGGAATTTTGGGACCCAACCACGGTGACTTTCAGGTTTTTGGATTTTGAAATCACTCCCACTTTGGAGGAGGTTAGTGAGTTCATTGAGTTGCCACTTAGAGGGAAGCTTCTCGTACTCCCAGCATCCGTAAGAAAGGAATACTTCCTAAGGATCTTAGGGTTGGATGTTTTTCCATCACTAAGGAATGTGGAGGACGGAAAGGTAAAGTTGGATTACCTCTTTTAAAGGTATGGTCGTCTGGAAAGTTATGATGAATAACGGAATGAGTTCGTTTGTACCCGTAGGCAATGGGTATATATTTGGCCAATGGTCTTCATGTTGGCCTTCTTGGGAACCATGAACTTCCCAATGAGATTTGGTTATATCGACACTAATATTTTGCTGATAGTAATGGACATCTTTATGGAGCCGCAGAGACTTACCTTGTTACACATGATTCTTGCCAAGATATTTTGTTCATTATCCACATGCGCTAGAGGGCATGACTTTTTTGGATGCTACAACCTATTATTACAAATTTGGGTGATAAAACATTTTTATCGTCGCCCTTGGCAGATGGATTATACAGTTGATGCACCCAGCAAAATCCAAAGCC
Organism: Capsicum annuum; assembly: GCF_002878395.1. NCBI lineage: Eukaryota > Viridiplantae > Streptophyta > Magnoliopsida > Solanales > Solanaceae > Capsicum > Capsicum annuum. The sequence continues at coordinate 53,758,983 of NC_061113.1, read as the reverse complement.
ACAAAAATTACTTGAGGTATTGTATTGCACCCATTGGAGAGGAAAAGTGTCGCATGTTATTGACCAATCTTACCAGATATTCCATCCAGTGGAAGTACTTTTGGATGGCAGGATTAGCATTCATTAGGAATAGGCATTCATACTTTATTGAGCTAATTGGACTTGGAGACATTCAGTCGTACGCACCACTGCCAGTCCTTGGACAATTTGGTGTCATCTAGGATATCCTACTTTGGTCAGTCATGATACTACATGAGGACGGTTATAGTTCCTTGATTTCGACAGCACGAATGATGAACTTATAGACAGAATGGGACTACATTGTTATGCTGAACATAGAAGGAGAGAAGTAGTGCATGCTAGAGTATTATATATGGCGCACCACTGTGAGCCACATAACTCAACCAAGTGTAGATGGGTTTTGAGTACTCACAGACACTTAGCGGGTCGAATGGGTCAGGGAAGAGGTTCTTCCTCACATAGATCTCACCACACCCATGTATGATCAGATAGTCCCAGGTTCTGTTCATTACCTAATTCCAGTGATTGAGGAAGACCCTGAAGAAAACCCTAAAGAGGATCCTATAGAAGACCTAAAAGAAGAGGAAGAAGAAAAGAAAGACCCTGAAGAAGACCCTAAGGAAGACCCAGAGGAATGGATGGAAGAAGACCCCAAGAAGGGTTTAAAAATTGGTTCCAACATTTATAACCCAAAAGATGGAGGGTTGATGGATACAGACTTAGCATCTCAGCATGACCTTGATAGATCCCCGGAATACCACCCAAGATCATATTTTGATGTGGGTAGAGATGAGGATAATGATGCCACTTGGCCCTAGATTTCCTTTCCCTGTTGTACTTATTTTCCACATTCCCTAAAGAGCTACAGGGCTAACTCCATTGTATGTCTTTGAGACCATCCATGTACTTTTTTAAACTTTCATCGATTTATTTTAATGTAACCTCTTGAAGGCTTTTGTCTAATGAAGGTCATGTTTATTCTTAAATCTAAATATGTTTAAATGAATTGTTTATCATCAAACCAATTGCAACGTAGGCAACCTCTAGCGAAAATAGGCTCTATATTAGGAAGCATTTTGGATGTCGCCACCTTGGCATATATATGTGTTACATACTTGTTACATTTACGATATCTCACAAACTAACATGGTTTTCTTTTTCTTTTTCTTTCTTTTCTTTTTGTTTATTAATCATCAAAAAGAAAGTTGAGTTGTGCCGACTTACAAACTAGCGGAATCCCAATACAACCTTTGGTCCAAAGGCAAAATGAATAATAAGGACAAGGTTGCATTGATACCAGTGGATGACGTTGAAATATCTCAAAAGTTGTCATACACCCAGAAATATGAACAAATGGCTAACATGGCACAAGAAATCAAAATCTTGAAAGAAGAACTACGTCAAATACAGGACTTAACCAAACTTAGAGTGGCTACCTTTCCCACTCAATTCTAGGCTTCAAATATTGAATTACCCCTAGTCGATTCGGCTAACCTAACAAATCAACCTTCACACGCTCAAGCCTTATTATTTCCTCAACCCACAACTAAAGTTGTGCTTGATCTTCCATTTCCTACTTAAAACTTTACCATTCTAGTCCACCCAACAATGCAGCACAAACCTGAGGCACATGTCACTTGTAAGATACCTGTGCCCCGGGTATATGCTACTTAAGCTCCTACTTTTGCAACATCTGCAGTTTTTAATGTTCCATATGAGTTTGATTGATATGTGGGACTAGGGAAGGATGCGCAATCAAATGAAAAAGGATCGATAGTATCTCAGTTTAAAAGTCTTAAAAGGGATTTAGAAATATGCAAGTTACTAGAGAAACTGAAAACTTGAACTATGATGACATGCATTCATCTAGACATCGACATGCCAGTCGGCTACAAACCATTGAAGTTTGATGTGTTTGATGGAAAGGGTGACCCACATGCACATCTAAGGTCTTATTGCAACAAGTTGGTTGGCGTAGGAAGGAATGAGAAGTTGCGAATGAAGTTGTTCATTTGGAGTCTGTCAGGGTAAGCTCTGACTTGGTATACTTAACAAGACCCTTAGAAGTAGTGTGACTGGCGGGAAATGGCTGAAGACTTCATGAGCTGCTTCAGGTTTAATACCGAGATCATCCCAGACAGGTTCTCATTGGCTAATATGTAGAAGAAGCTCTCAGAATCATTTCAAGAATATGTGTAGGGATGGAGGATTGAGGCTGCTAGGATCCAGCCTCCATTCGATGAAACTAAGTCCTCCAAGTATTTTATCAAAGCTTAGAAGGGTGTTTATTTTGACAAGATGATGTCAATGATAGGTCAAAAGTTTGCAAAATTGGTCAAGATAGGATATTTCATAAAAGAAGGCATCAAGTCGGGAAAAATCCAGTCTATAGTTGCACTGAAAGCCGCAAGTAAAGCCATACAGTCTAGTTCCATTCATAGTAATAAGAAGAAGAGATAAGATATCTCAGCTATCATACCATACTACTAGCCTAAAAAATTTTCATACTATTACCCAACAACCCCCAAATTGTTGCATATGGTCTAGTGTACAATACTCAGCCACATTATAATCCACCTCGAGCTCCAGTATACTAAAATCTACCAATACCATATGCTCTTGCCTAAGCTCCAGCTCACCAAAATAGATCAACATATGCACCAAGACCACATCCAAATCTCAAAGTCATAAATACATATACTTACATACCAATTACTGAACCTTTGGCTTAATTATTTAAAATATTGAGAGCGGTAGGATTATTACATCCAGTAGTAGGAAAAAACCTGACCTAACCTCTCAAAACTTCGATGGCAACAAGCGATGCACTTATCACTCAAGAGTCCAGGGGTATGACACGAAAAAGTGTTATAGTTTGAAGAATCAGATTGAGTCTTTAATCAGGAAAGAAGTAATCAAATGCACCACCACATCTACAAATATGAATAGTAACTCTTTGACAAATCATGAAAATTGAGAAATCAACGTGATTAATCTGGAGGAAGAGTATGACTTAGAGAAAGTTGTTATGCCTACACAGAATACAAGAGAAGTTGCTGCTACATCACCTGCATAACCTTTTACCACAATTTAGTTGAGAGAGCCTTTGACTATTCAGACTTACCTGCCAAGAGTCATGATGTCCACTATAGCCACTAGGAGGCCGGATTATGACACTAGTAGTCCCATGGGATTACCAAGCTGAAGCTAGAGGCCAATTGATAGATGTTGTTGCAGCTCAGGGGATGACCAGGTCGAAAAGGTGTTACACTCTAGAAGATTTGAATCGAGAAGTTCCTGTGACAGAGCAGAACCCAAAGAGGAATATTACTGATGCTAAAGCGACAGAATTTTGGAAGAAAATGCAGCCAAAGGACTATTCGTTAAAGGAATAATAAATAAGACACCAACCCATATGTCCATTATGTCCTTGCTTATGAGTTCTGATACCCATAGGAATGCTTTGATGGAAGTGTTATGCGGAGTTAGCATACCGAAAGAAACCACAAGCGAGACTTTAGCTGCAACAATCGGACTAATTGTAGAAGCGAATAATATTTCTTTCTATAATGATAAGCTACCATCAGAAGGAACCGCACACAACAAAGCACTTCATAACGCAATTAGATACCATAACAACATCGTGAGTAGGGTTCTATTTTATAGTGGTACTGGTTGTAACATTTGTCTATTCTCTACTCTAAAAGATTTGGGGGTAAACATAGAAGAAATAAGGGAGAGTCGGGTAAAGGTCAGGGCCTTTGATGGATCGCAAAAGAGTGTCATTAGAGAAATCTACCTAACATTGGCAGATAGGACCAGCTGAATTTCCCATCTTATTTCAAGTGATGGATGTATCGTCTAGTTACAACCTGTTGCTGGAAAGGCCATGGGTCCATATAGCAAGAGCCATTCCATCCACTTTCCATCAGTATGTAAAGTTTTAGTGGGGTCACACAGAAGTTACTATCCATTGGGAGGTCCGTCATCCCATTCATTCTGTAAATTCAGTTCCAGTCACTAAGGAGTTAGATGGAGCCACTTTCCATACCCTAGAGATCATGTAAGCTGCAAAGATTAATGAGAAGATAGATCCAGTTGAAGTAAAAATGTTGTTTGCTGCAAAGATAATTGCATCAGAGATTTTGAAATATGGGTATCAACCCAAGATGGGACTAGGACCAAAGGTCGATGCTACAATTGAGCCAATCCAGCTGAAATATCAGAGAGGTACCACAGGTCTTAGATATAAGCCTACTTCTGGAGGAGTCTGCAGTGAAGGATCAGGCGTGATAGTGTTTGTGCCAACCCAAGTCCCAGTTTTAGAACAAGCAGGTGATGAGGACATCATAGAGGGAATCAAAAATCTATTTATAGTTGTGATCGAAGGAGAACCACAAATGGATTTTAAGAAGCTTACCATCCGTGATGCTGAGCCTGGAGAAGTCTTACAGAATTGGACCATCAACCCATCCCTATTTCAATAGGAGTCTTGGTAGTGTGGAATTGTAGTCGCTTTTTAAAGTTACTTTTGCATGATCAATTGAGGTTTGAATCATGCCAAAGCTCTTTTTGCTAATCACCTCTTGCTAAAGCCAGTACTTTTCTATTAATGAAAGTCCTAATTTTTAAAACTAATTTTCCTATTTTAATATTTATTTACTTTACTCATTTTTTATACTTTTCAGCACAAATATTAGTAAAAATTATTATTCCACGATTATGACTATAACAAATCCATCAAGCAAAATACGGGCAATGAGAAAGATTATAAGAAGTATGATGAAAGCATGATGCCTAAAAGCCTACTGCATAAGATAGAGCAACTTGAAAATAAAAAGAATCCTAATATGGACAAAACTAAGGTTATCAATTTGGGTGATGAAGAAACGATTAAGGAAACGTGAGTCAGCATACACTTGGAGGCCGAAAATAATCAAGAATTGATAATCCTGCTCAAGTAACCTCGCATGTCCGCCGGTGAAGCAAAAGACGAGGAAATTCAAACCTGATTTAAGTTTAAAAATCAAGGAAGAGGTAACCAAGCTGATAGAGGCTAATGTTGTAAGGGCCACAAATTACTCCACATGGTTGTCCAACATTGTGCTAGTGCCGAAAAAGGGCGGGAAGATAAGAATATGCGTAGATTATTGGGATCTCAACAAGGCTAGTCCAATTGATGATGTTCCTCTCCCAAGCATTCATATTCTCATTGATAATTGTGCAAAACATGAGTTGCAGTCATTCGTTGATTGTTTTATGGGATATCATCAAATCCTAATGGAAAGACAGCCTTTATCACTACACATGGAGTATACTACTATAAGGTAATGCCATTCGGACTCAAGAATGTTGGTGCAACTTACATGAGGGCCATGACTACATTTTTCATGATATAATTCACAAAGAGATTGAGGTATATGTGGATGATATTGTCATCAATTCTAAAAAGAGTTCGGACCACCTGGATGATTTACGAAAGTTCTTTGAAAGAATACGAAGGTATGACCTAAATTTAAATTTAGCCAAATGCGCCTTTAGAGTTCCCGCGGGAAAATTATTGGGATTAATTGTTAGTAGAAGAGGTATAGAGTTGGATCCATCCAAGATAAAGGCAATCCAAGACTTACCACCACCTAAGTCCAAAAAGGATGTAATAAGTTTCTTAGGAAGACTCAGTTACATCAGTCGGGTCATAGCCCAGTCCAGGATAATTTGTGAACCAATAATCAAATTACTGAAGAAGGATGCCACCATTGGATGGACTGAAGAGTGCCAAAGGGCTTTTGACAAAATCAAGGAGTATTTTTCCAAACCATTGGCATTGGTTCCACCAGAGGCTGGGAAGCTGCTGTTATTGTATCTATCTTTTATGGATAATGCATTTGGATGTGTGTTAGGGCAGCATGATGAAATGGGAAGGAAAGATCAAGCCATTTACTAACTGAGTAAGAAGTTTACACCATATGAAGCAAGGTATACATTATTGGAGCGGACCTGTTGTGAATTGACTTGGGTTGTACAAAAGTTGAGGAACTACCTATCCGTGTATACTACATACTTGATTTCAAGAATAGATCCACTCAAGTACATCTTTCAAAATCCAATGTTACTAGAAAATTAGCGAAGCGGCAAATTTTGTTAAGCGAGTTTGATATCATGTATGTGACATAAAAAACCATGAATAGGACAAGGTTTGGTTGATCACCTTACAGAAAATCCAGCGGATGAAGATTACAAGCCATTCAAAACCTACTCTCCCAATGAAGAGGTGTTATTTGTAGGAGAAGATATCTCAGATCCATACGATGGATGGAGAATATTCTTTGATGGAACGTTGAACTTTAAAGAAGTTAGAATCGGAGCAGTTCTGGTTTCAAAAATAGGTCAACATTATTCGATCTCGGCAAAGATTAGGTTTCCTTACACGGATAACATAACAGAATATGAGGCTTGCATTCTAGGACTTAGGATGGCCATAGACATAAACATCAAAAAGCTTTTGGTGATAGGAGATTCAAAGTTGTTGATCCATCAGGTACAAGACGAATGGACCATCAAGAATATTAAAATCCTTCCTTATGTGCAACATGTTAAGGAATTGAGCTAAAGATTCACAAATATTGAGTTGAAACATGTCCCCCAAATTCAAAATAAGTTTGTCGATGCCTTGGCTACACTATCTTCAATGATTTAACATCGAGATAAGAATTACATTGATCCCATCAAGGTGGAAATACATGATTAATATGCATATTGTTTCCATGTGGATGAAGAACCATATAGAAAGTAGTGGTACTATGACATTAAAAGGTTACTCGAAGTAAGGGAATATCCAGAAAAGGTTACTAGCAAGCAGAAAAGGATTTTAAGAAGGATGGTCAATCACTTCTTTCTCAATAAGGAAACTCTGTATATGAGGACTTCAGAATTAGAATTGTTGTGATGTGTCAATGCCACAGAATCCATAAAACTGTTGAAAGAGATACATGTAGGAATTTGTGGTCCACACATGAATGGTTTTATGCTTGCAAGGAAGATTTAAGATCTGGATACTTTTTGATGACCATGGAGAGGTATAGCATCCGATACGTGCATAAATGTCACCAATGTTAAATTCATGAGGATTTTATACGAGTTCCGCCAAATTATCTCAATATGATGGGTTCCCCTTGGTCGTTTATTGATCGGGGCATGGATATCATTGGACCCATAGAACCTCCTGCATCAAATGGACACTGTTTCATCTTGGTTGCTATCGACTACTTCACAAAATGGGTTGAAGCATCAAAACACAAGGTAGTAACCAAGAAGGTGGTAGTAGATTTTGTTTGTAATAACTTAGTCTATCATACTAGGATTCCAGAGTCAATCATAACAGATAACAGGGTCAATCTCAATAGAAACCTTATGACAGAGATTTGTGAAAGGTATAAGATCTTTCATCAAAATTTTATGGCATATGAACTACAAAAGAATGGGGCAGTTGAGGCTGCAAACAATAATATCAAGAGAATCTTGAGGAAGAGGAATGGCATAAAAATTGTCATATGTTTTTCTCAGCTATCGCACCATAATCAGAACATCCACGGGGGCAACTCTATACATATTGGTTTATGGTTTAAAAGCAGTGATACCGTCATAAGTGGAAATACCTTTATTGAGAATCATCCAGGAGGTTGGCCTAGATAATGTTGAATGGATTCGGAGTAGGATCGTACAGTTGATACTCATTGATGAGAAGAGATTAGACATAGTCTGTCATGGTCAGCTCTGTCAAAATAGAATGATCAAGGAATTCAACAAGAAGGTCAAGCCTCGTCAGTTCACACTAGGACAATAGGTATTGAAGAAGATACTCCCTCACCAAGATAAAGTCAAAAGAAAATTTGTGCGGATTTGGTAAGGTCCCTACATTGTTCACTGAGTACTCTCATGAGAGGCAGTGATCCTTGAAGAGATGGATCACACCGTAAGCACGATGCCAATTAATTCAGACACCATCAAGAAATACTACATTTGAATACATTAGGACTAGTTGTTATTTCTTTATACTTTTGCATTTTTCTCTAATGTAACAGAACTACGTATTAGCCTGACTTCCCATGGCGGGATACATAGGAAACCCACATCGGGTCTGATTTCCCTTAGAAAAACCTCTAAAACATCATCCTCTCATGTATTCAGAACTACGCTCGACCAGAATTCCCTTGGTGGGATACGTAGGCAATCCTCATCGGATTTGGTCCCTTTATATTTTACTCTTTTATTGTAATAAACTACGGCCTGACCTGATTCCACTTGGATACATAGGCAGCCTGAGTCAGGCTCGGTCATTGGATTTCATATTTTTTCCACCTATATTTGAACTATGTCATCACCTGATTCCTATTTAAGGACACGTAGGCAGCCTAAGTCAGGCTCGGTCACTGCATTTCATATATTTTTTTTCTCCGCTATATTTGAACTACGTCATGACATAATTCCACTTAGATACACAGGAAGTCTGAGTCAAACTCGATCGTTGCATTTCATATTTCTTTCTTTACCCCCGAACTAAGTACAAACCTATTCCTATCTTGAGGGTTCGTAGGCAGCCTAAAGGGTTTAATCTTACCTTTAGGAAAATCCCTTTGTACTCATAACTTATCCCCAGAATATGATCAATCGTGCCACCAAAATTTCCATAGCATCGATAAAAGACAGAGGAGCTCCACCTAAAGAATAAAGCTACGTGGGTACAATCAACAAATGGAGGCTCAACAGATTTCAGAACATATCATAATCTAATAACAATAGAGGATTACTGTATATACTTTGTATATACGTAATATATTTGTGAAAATATATATACGTAGTTTTGAAAATACTTTCCTACTTTCCTGCCTACCATGACTCCAGATTTGGTAATGATTGAGCAATCGAGTAAATATTAGAGGATTCCATAGATAAGGCCAGGATCCCCAAGTCGGCGCAAATCAACACCCCCTCCCAACTAAGAATTCTATTTTTAATACAGGAAAATAAGAATTGGAAGAGATGACATCGAGCCAAGCTTTCGGATAGGATCAGAGATAACATGCGGCTTATCATCACGACATGAACCAAAATATTATTCCCCTTCTTTATTGTTACATACATTTATCCTAGTCCTCACAATCTCTAAGAATTTTATTTGAATTCTTTGCAGGTACTTTTTAAAAAGACCCAGGTCAGAGACGACAGAACTAGGATCCTCATGGAAATTAGGCTATTTTCTTCTTCCAATAAACTTCACCAAACAAAGCTAGTCATCTGACTGCATCGAACAACTTCACCAATCGAAGAATACAACAACAACAACAACATACCTAGTGTATTCCCACGCAGTGGGTTCTGGGGAGGGTAGAGTGTACGCAGACCATACCACTACCTCAGATGAAGTAGAGAGGCTATTTCCAATAGACCCCCATCTTAGGACCAATAGTAGTATAACAAACACAAATCATAAATGCATATAAACTAGTACAGTCTACAAAATAATACTACAGCCATAAGATAACACTAAAATCTATCTATCCAAAATTATAGACACCAATCAATACCACGAATAAGAAAATTCAGACACAAATACAGAACACTCCCCTATTGTTATCGACGCACTCTCACCCCTAACCCTCTACCCTAGTCCATGTTATCCACACCTTTCTATCAAGGGTCATGTCCTCCGTAAGCTGTAACTACTCCATATCATTCCTAATCACCTTTCTATAGTATTTTTTTGTCCTACCTCTACCCTGCCTAAAACCATCCATAGCCAGTGCCTCACGTCTCCGCACTGGAGCATCCAAACCCCTCCTCATCATATGCCCAAACCAACGTAACCTTGCTTCACGCATTTTGTCCTCTACTGAGGCCACTCACACATTCTCCCAAATAATCCCATTCCTTATCCTATTTTTCCTGGTATGGCCACACATCCATTACAACATCCTCATCTCTGTCACCTTCAACTTTTAGATGTGGGAGTTTTTAACTGGCTAACACTCCGCTCCATACAACATAGCTGGCCAAATTGCCACTCTACAAAACTTTTCTTTAAGTTTCAGGGGAACCTTCTTATCACATAAGACTCTCAAAGTAAGCCTCTATTTCAACCACCCAGTCCTAATATGATACGTGACATCCTCATCAATCTCACCATTGTCCTAAATCATAGACCTCAGATACTTGAAACTCTCTTTCTTCTGAATAGCCTGAGAGTCCAGCTTCACAACCATATTAGCCTCTGGCGACACATCACTAAACTTACACTCCAAGTACTCCGTCTTAGTCCTACTTAACCAAAATCCTTTGGACTCGAGGGTCTGTCTCCAGTTCTCCAACTTATCATTTACTCCTCCCCAAGTCTCATTAATAAAACCACATCATTAGCAAATAAAATACACCAAAGAACCTCCCCTTGAATATGTCGTGTTAAAATATCCATCATCAAGGCAAATAAAAAAGGTCTAATAGTCAATCCCTGATACAACTTCAACAAAGTCAAGCTCCCCCATTTCGGGGACTATACAAAAGCAAACAAATCTAAGCTCTCATATTCCAAGGACTGTACATAAGCAAAGAAAGTCAAGCTTCCAAATTTTAAGGACTGTACATAAGAAAATAAAGTCAAATTATGCATTTTTAAAGATGTACAAAAGTAAGCAAAGCAACCCTCTACCATATCAGAGGATGCAAACAAGACGACTCTCCGCCATATTGAGAGTTATACACTATTAGGGGAATACCTCAGAGAATGTAAATAAGTAACGCTCCGCCATATCAGAGAATCACATTTCAACAAATAATACATGATCTACCAATCAAAAATTCATACCATAGCAAATACATCAAAATCTACTATCATAGCAGCAAGAAAGCCACCATCACAGCAGCATCGGATCCCAACAGCAACATCATCATTATCAAGTCTGGGTCGAAGATCATCTTGCCAGAATGAGGTTTTAACTTTAAAGAAATTACCCGTTAGTCCGATGAATTTTATTCTTCAACAACCACCCATCATTCAGACAACTTATTCAACAACTGTTTGCCAGTCGGATGGCTTATTTTTCAACTGCTCGCCAGTCAGATGGCTTTTATTTTTCAACAGTTGCTCAGCCGGCGAAGGCTTTTTACATTTTCAGCTACTGCACCGTTAGTTGGAGGCCTCTACAAACAGAGACTATAAAACTAGTTTTGAATATCTACTCTCTATATTGCGATTTCAATTTATAATTTTTTGAACAATTGATACTTTTCACCCTTTTTTCACCTGTTTTGCAGGACGGCATACTACATCGTGGAACTACCCTCTTAGCAACAAACTGGAGCAAGCTAGCAGAATGTCAAGCATACCTAACTACGTCAAGGATTTTGGCAAAGAAACTAAACTCGACTCAATCATCCCATTTTCTCTTAGTGTTATAGCCAGTATCGTCTTAATCTGACGCTAGGGTAGTTCCAAAAACTCACAATTCCTTTACTCTCAAAATCCTTAGCATATTTTTCTATCCAACATTCCCAGCTATCACAAACAACTAATTCAGGGATATGTGTGGCCATAATTCAATTCATGCTAAAATTTTCTCAATCACCTTCGAAGGAATCCAGTGTCACCATAATTCTACACTGGGAAAAATTTTAAGGTTAATCAAAATTTGTGGTGATTCAAATTACAAATGGCTTGATTTTTTATGAAATTCGAGATATGTAGGTAGCTAAAAAATTGGAGCTCGGCCATAATCTTTCAAAATTTCTTTTTTGCTCGAGACAAGATTGGTTATGTTAACGTGATTGACCAAACACTTTCACACTAATCTTCGATCAATTAGGGGCAACTGTTGACACCTAAATTTAGTTACCTCTTTTCCTTAAATCATTTTTCGATGCTTCTTGGCCCAAAAATATTTTTTTCTAAAATAAATTCACATTTTTATTTCTAAGAGTTTTGAAAAGAATGAAAAGAAGGATTCATTTTTCCTATCATATTTCAAATATTTTGACTAAATATGATTAATATTTAATATAGAAAATCATACAAAAATATTTTAATTGCATTTGCATTTTTTCCTAGTGTTTTATTATATTCAGACAATATTTTGTGATTACATATATATTTATAATATACATATATCCTTATTTTATTTATATATGTGAGTGTGTATATATATATATATGTGTGTGTGTGTATATATATATCTATGTATTTGCGTTAATATTATAAATATTAAATCAGAAATTATAAATGGAATGCGCATACAAAATTATGTCTATAATTTATGTATGAATGTATCAAAAAATAACTTTTAGCATAGTAAGAAGCATTGGTAAGATTAATTTTGATAGAAAAAATAGTATTTGGGCCAACATTAATTCAATTCCAACTTTATTATATCTAAACTCAATTGTTATTTCTAAATTTTAGTAAAAGAAGTCCAAAATTTCACCAAAACTCGGACCAATTCCCACATCATATTAACTAATCCTACACTGCCACATCAGCAAAGAAGCACAAAATTTACCCAATAAATGCAAGATCATATGGTTTGTTAATTCTTTTCTAACCCAACAACCTTGAAATTTTCAATACAATCGGACGGTCCAAAATTGAGTCAACAAAATCAAACCATTATATGGCTTTCTCCACTCCCAATACGTGTATTCCCCCTCCCCATACACTGACCCATCTTTTCTTTTCTTTCTCAAAATAATAACCCGAACAAGACCTTCTTCTCTCTTCTTTTTTTTCTGTTCTACATCACAAAAATAGCTGCCATAGACGGCCATAACTATACCATGGTAGTCACCCTATGTGTACTGCCCCTATCTTTTCATTCCAAACCCATAAAACCCTTTAAAATCAGAAATATCAGACCTAAAATAATGTACAACTCACCCTTGATGTCAAATCTGCCATAAGTGGCCTAAAAGGCTAAAATCGGTGGATTTTCTTCAGAAATTTGAATTTGAATTTCAAATTTCCTTAGTCTCCCATATTTTTGCTGATTTCTTATCTCAAATCTAGATTTTGAAGTTTGAATTTTATCTATAAGTATCCAAATTCCCATCCCCGTGAAGGCGGAGGGAAAAGGGTCTCAAAGGGGAGAAGAGAGGCCAGAAAATAGTAAAAAGGAGAAAAATGTGAAAACCAGAAAAGGGGCTTCAAAATCAAAATTCTCTTTTTAATTCTTGGTCGCAATTCGGAGTTTTGGGGTCGAGTCCATCATCAAAATTTTAACGAAAAAGCCCCGATTCGCTACTCCAAAAAAAGTGAGTCTACCCTTTAAATTTAGGCTTTCATTTGTTTGGTTCTTCATTTATCCGCTTTGATTTATGAGTATGTGATTTGTTCTATTATCAAATTTGTTGTTGTTGTATTTTGTTGCCTTTGCGGATAAAAAATGAAAATTCTGATTTTGTGAATTTATTTCATGGGTGAACATACAAATTAGCAAGTAAATAGATGATCTATTTTGACTTCAAATCAGCTATCATGGTTTTGTTTATTGTCTCCGAATCAAGTTCGTGGATGTGGTTTCTCTTGAAGTATATATTGGTTCAATATGTATGGCTAATTCCCTGCTTATTTATTATCAAAATGCAAGTCTATGAAACATAAAAAATATGTCTTCTTTGCTATATCCTACTTTCTAGTAAGCACTCTTTGTGCTCTTTTGTGGTTGTCGTTTCTTTGGTTCTAAGAAGAGTACTTGAAATCATCTTGTCCCACACCATCAATGTCTTGTTTGTTATATATGTCGCAGTTTCATGAGCAAAATATGTGAAAACATGTAAAATTTATTTTCTTGTTTCACCTGTATCTCCCTTCTTTTACTTGGCCTGATTTTTGTATATGTGAGTTATCTTAGTATCAGGATTATATGTTAATCACATCGTGTTCTTGTCTTGCTTTGTCTTTACTCATTTCATCTCATATTATTATTATACGTGGTTTTTTTGTGTAAATATGGAATGTATGTGGTTATGGCTTCAAATAATTGTCAAAATAATATACAATGTAAAAGGTTAACCAAAAAATGCAGTTTTTGTGCTTTCTTATTCAGGTTGCTTCGCGTAACCATTTGAACAAGATAAAGAAATTGATTAAGTCTAAAATTGATTAAGTCTAATTTCTAATTGTGGTTGACTGCAGCTATTTTGATGCCTAAATGACCAAGCATGTTTATTTATTCACCTTTTTTTTTGAATCAAAACTTAGTCTAAAACATATAGGTTCCAGGAAGTTAAAATGAAAGATTGGAGATGGAGTTCATGGTCATTTTTCTTTCTGATTCAAATCTGATTTTGTTTTGACGTGTCTCTTTAAATGTCCTAAATCTATCTCTATTGACTCAAGTTTAGATAATAATGATTTAGGAGAGATCAAAATCAAAAGGGCTTCGTTGTTTATTCACGTTTGATCAATTATGTGAAAATATTTATAACTAGTATCTTTATGATTTTTTAATCATAGTTAGTTGTATACTTTTATTTTGCTAAAGACTTAAATGTGGCATTGTATGATTTCTTTAAAACGGTAGATAGACAGTTACTATGATTTTCTTTTCACTTTTACATGTCTAACTCCTCAAAGCAATCAACCTGTTGGGTTCAAAATTGAGAGGGCGTCATGCAAAAAGTTAGAGTTTGCAAACCATAGAGATGATAATTTAGACGACACATAAAATAATACTAAAAAGACATATTATTGATATAATTTGGTCGAACGACTTACATATTGAAAACTGATATAAAAACATAAAAACTGTTGAGAGAAAATCTTCCTTCTAAACAAGACTCATAAACGACTACATTGTGGATGCTATTATGTTCTTGTATGAGAAGGGGGGTCTTATATTTATAGAGTTTCAAAATCTTTCCTCCAAGAAAGAGGTTATCCAAATATGAAAAAGTTTTATATTTTTCTTTTAGGAAAAGTAAAAGTAATTATGGTTACTTTTATTTTCCTTCCAAGAAAAAGTAAAACTTAATTTTGGTAAGAAAATCAGGCAAAAATCCTAACAAATCTCCCCTTTTTGGCTTGATTTTCTAGCAAAATATTGAAAAGAAAATAAAAGTAATACCATATTCTTACTTTTCCTAAAAGGAAAATATAATTCTTTTCCATATTTGGTAAACCTCTTTTTCGGAGGAAAGGTTTTTTTACCTCTATAAATAGAATAGCCCCATCTCATACCACAACACAATAGAATCCACAGTGTAGGCGTTTAGGAGTTTTGTTTAGGGGGAGATTTTCTCTCAAATAATTTTTATGCTTTTTGATTTAATTTTTAATCTGTAGGACAATTGGCCAAACCATATCAATAATATTATATTTTAATATATTTTTCTTTATTGTCTGAATTATCACTGCCTTGGTATGTAACTTTAAAGCTTCCACATGACACTCTCTCTATTTCAAACCTAACAAGTGGTATCTGTAATGATCCAATTTGCTGAATCGGAATGCTACACGGTGCTCATGACCCCAAAGGACTACAAGCTAACCCATAACTGATATTTGTACTTGTATACTGCATAAGATAACATAATAATGCAGAACTATGCACTGAAAGGCCATAAGGTTCGATCATGAACATAACTGAATAACGTAACATCTGTGTAGGGTAATAGAATACCCAAAACAAAACTGAAGTCTAAAACATGATAGTCTGTATCTAGTCTACATCTAGTCTGAAAGCCTCTACTGTCTGAAGAATCTGAATAAGGATTTGATGGGACATGTCCCTAACTAACTCCAACTAATAAGCTAATCAATGAGATAATAGAAAATCATTATGTCCTCAAAGGATGAGGACTCACTTCTACTCTGACTGCTAAAACTGGAATCTACTGCTGATCTGGAACTCGTGTCTCTGAACCTATGGTGTAACATAAAAAGAAAGCATCATAGAGCAAATGCGTCAGTACAATGAAATGTAGGGGTGTACATAGGTCGGGTTGGTTCAATTTTTATTTAAAAAAAAAAAACAATCATGTCGATTTATTAAAACTATAAACCAAATCAAACCAACATAAAATTAATTTTTTCGGTTTAGGTTTTAGTCGGTTTTTTTGATTTTTTTCCGGGGGGTTTTAATAATATTTAGTTTTTACTATTATATTGTGATCGAAGACTAGATCAAATATATTTCCACTCATGTGCTAATGAAAAACCATAATTATGAAAAATGAGGAGCGGAAAACTCTCTTGAAACTAAAAAGTGAGATGAAGAGTGAAAAGTTTAGGTTTTAAGTTTATATTGGGTTTTGGATCATTTAATTAGCAATTAATGGACAAATATTACAACTTAAAGGCCCAAATTTAAATATATATCTACATCTACTTTCGAATTATTGAAAATTACTAAAACTAGTTGAAAAAGTATTTAAAAAGTAGATTATAATTAATATTTTATGTATAAAAAAATTCGAATATTATATCTATACTATATTAAAAGTGTGAAGGCCTTAAAAATGACATTTGAACTTTTTTCCCTTCATTAGAAGCCTCTGCAATAGATAAAAATGTCATTTTACTATTTTCCTCAATTTATTATGTAATTAGATTAAAGACTCCTAAAATATATGAAAATAATTTAATAACTCCTAAAATATATAGAAAGAATCCTGATAAACTAAAAACTTCTAGTACTTCATAATTTAAGGTTATAAAGAAGAATAAGTAGAATATTATGAATAAAATTGTAGGACAAGTCAAAGTTAAAAAAGGAAGAAATCTTTGTGCACGTAAAAAAAACGAGGCGAAAAAATTTATATTTAATTATATGATTTACAAAAGAAAATTTTTATAAATAGAATAAATTTAATTTATTGTTCTACGCATGAGTTTTAGGATTTAATAACATATATTTGTTGGTTTTGATAATTTAATCTAGGTAATATTTAGTACTTCTAAAAATAGAATTTTGCCTCATATAAAAAAATATTCTTTATAATTCTATTTAAGTAATATTTTGGATCAAAATTTATAAGAAACAAATTCTTATATTGTACTTTTGCTTTTTATTTTAGTTTTAATTCATGTGTTTTCTTACTATCATTATCATCATCCCTTTTGACTTAATTTATTTCTTTTAAATCATACCTTTAAAGATTATATATGAAGAATAATAATCAACAATTGACATTGATTCTCTATTTTGATAATTTCTTGTGTTTCTCTTTTAGTTGAAAGTTTTTGATCGAAAAATTGGATAAGTATGTTGCCGCCGAATGAAGTTGTCAAAAATTAAAGGTTTATTGCTCTTTTTTTCTTTTACTTTCTTTGCATAATCGTGACATAATTTTGATTATCATGGCATAAAAAGGCTCCAATCCCATTTTTCTTTTTTAAAATAAAACATATCAAGGTCACGAATTAGGATAGGAGGTTAAATTCTTTTTTATTTATGAGTCATGTTTTTTGTAATATCGCAACTTTTATGTACAATTCAACCACTATAGAAATCCATATTATTTGTAAGTGAGACATATTAATTGTTATTTATGTTAAAGAAAATCGTAATACTAATTTATGAGAATAACATAAAAAAGGTGGCTATGGAATTTCAAAGAACAAAACAAAATCGAAGCAAAAAAGTTG